>NW_019392753.1:579684-884304 GCF_000648675.2 Cimex lectularius | reverse complement strand
AAGGAAGATTAAAGGGTCAAAGTCCAGCTCATCAAACACCATGAACAGGGAAAGTGGAGGGGGTAATGTTTGTCTGCCCCAAGTGCCCTATATACTACTTATATATATATATAATAATTATTATTATTTTTCATAGATATGTATTTTTTTCATTCCAACTTTTGCTCCCTCTGAACGAAAAAAGAAGTTCTGTTGACTAATGAGCTTCACACTAATGGACAAAGCTGACGGATTTGCATGATATTACGTAGTAACGTGAAATTTTACATACATACTTTTTAATTTTGACTTGTTAATGGAACAACTTGTAAAAATTTGATTGGTGAGAACTTTGAAACAGGGTCGATTATTAGTTAAAATAACATTGTGAATATAAATAAGAAAACCAAATAACAGCCGCATATGTGCATCTTTCTATACTGGCCAATTGGTTTCTCTGATTACACTCCATTACAATATCCTATTTTTTCTGCATAATTGAATAGATGAAAAATTATATATATTTACATAGTTTGTTCGACAAGAGTTGTAATTTTAACATTTGGTTATTTAGGCATAAGGAGAAAATATAAAAATATGTTTCCATAGAAATGCAAAATATATTTTTTTGCGATATATTTTTAAAATAAAGTTGATCTAACTGAAGACAGAACTGACTAAGGCTGGGTAATTAGATTGGATTGCACAGAAAACCAGCAGGTTTTAACTTTCTGCATTCATATTATATTAATTTTAGAGAATATTTGTTCTTTCCTTTAGATAGACAAAACGAATTAACACCCCTAAAAAAATCTTCAGCTTTTTATTCATTTCGCAAGAAGCCAATCCGCCTATGATCTCTCTTTAGATCGGTGATTTGGATGAGAATTGAAGTTGACAATTCGCATCATTTGGTGATTGATGATAACGATCAGGTAAAAAAAAACAGTTCTGCTTACAACAGATTGGCTGATGATTGATGAGTGATCCTCCCAGGTGGCTTGCTTTCGAACTGTTGAAGACAAATGAACCGTGGATTTTCAGTGGTTTAACCTATTTGCAGTTTTGCGTTTCTCAATGAGTGGAACATTTGTGTTGATGTACAATATAATGATAAATATAATGACGAAAATCTGAATTCATTTACAACTATCAGACGTTTTCTCATTTATAAACATGTACTGAAATATCTTTTAGGTTGAAAATTAGCAATATTAAGAGGGTAGCGATCGTTTTTCTTTTCAGAACAAACTGCTGGTTTGTTTCATTTTTTTTAATATCGAGTACGGGCTTTAATTTTTATACATAATGTTACATAAAGTTATGACAAAATTTGAAATAATATTCTTTTATATACAGAAAATTAGTTCTCCGATCCTAGGGATTTTCTAGAAGAACCGCCTGCTATTTGGCTATTATTGCCAACAAAAAGAAAAAAAATATTGTTCCATATGACGATAAGATTTGGCGAAAAATAAGCCTAAATGTGAAAAGAACTTAATTGTATCTTTAGTTTTCCGTATACACGCGAAATAGGACGCATTTTTCGATATCATTTTGTCCAAATTTATTTGTTCTAATGCAATCAAATAATGTTTGTTTTATATTTTACTACCAATGTGTAGCTACGGGTTTTAAAAAGTTGAGAAGTCTTTATTTTTGGCGACGCCCTAAAATTGTTTAACAAATACACTAAATTTTACTCCTTTTGTTATACAACGACATTTATTTCTTCGCCCCTGGGTGTTTTTAGAAGGATTATTGCTATGATATTTTATTTACTATTGCTTTTCAAAATGGAAAAATAATTTTTTCGGTATAGTGAAGATTTTTGAACAAAATAGAACCGAAATTTGAAAAGATAAGAAATTACACGTATTATTTAGTTTTTCAAAAATAAACAAAAAAAGGTTCCAATTTTTAATGCCGTTTTGTCACAATTTATTTGTTCTACTGCAATTAATTTTAATTTTGGAAAGAATCTAAAATTATGACAAAATTTTCCTTCTTTTATATAAAAAATGTACGTACGTACATACATACATTTCTCCGTTCCTGCGTGTTTTTATTTTGAATAATTCTCGCTACGATTGTTTGCCAGTTGTTGAGGTAGAAAATTCTTAAAAATAGATTCTGAAGATTTCTGAAGAAATTTCTATCAAAATGTGAAAAAATATAACTTGTCAGGTCTGGCCATTTTCTGAACTAGCCCTTGTTTTTCCCTCCGCCGTTCAGTTTACGGTATAGTAAAGTTACACATCGATTCTTTTTGAAATAATGAGGTTATAACGTTGATATGCATGATATGCAAAATAATGCAGTTTTCGACACAGATAATAGGGGTATTCACGATCTTTCTTTTATCCCTGTTAGCTCTGTTAGGTCCTGTTAGATCGAGAAAAATGATGACAGACTTGTAGGAATCGGCTAGTTAACATTGCTCGATGTAACTGGCCAGGCCATTATGTGTATTCACATTTGCTACACGTTAGGTAAACAACATGGCAGCCATGAATTTAACAGCTGTTTTTGGTTTACACGTTTACACATTTTTTCTTCTTATATACGCATTAATTAAATCCAACCAATACATTTCTTTTGTTAATTTCTGACCTGTCCTTATACTCTCATTTATAGAAAAGAAAACCAAAGCAAACAGCAACAAGTCTTCAAGGACTGTCATAGCTTTATTTTTGGTTCTACTAATCGCCTCGCGCGCGCTTTCCGGAAAAATTAACGTTTAACATGCTAAGAAAAGAAGGGGGCGTAGTTAACATATTACAAACATCGTGAATACCCCTATTACTTTAAAAAACGAGAGTTTTCAAGTAGCATAATAGATGGCGAGGTTATCATGGGACTAGAGTATTTTGGGGTAAAAAGGTGGTAGTTTAGTTTTTGAAACAGATTAATAGGAAAAACGGTCGCGACCTGCTTTAAAAAATTTTCTCGTTACACTATCGACTGAAAAATCACTTTGTAACGCATATGTATCTGCCTATGACTGAATAATGCAAGTTTTTAAAAGTCAAAATTTATTTTTAGATGGGTATTAAAAATGTACCTCCTTAAGATTTGAAAGTCGGGGATTTTTTCTTTACTATGTAACAATTTATTTATAAAGTAATCAACATCAATTGTTGGGGTGAACCGGGCTGTGATACCAATTACTACGCAGAAATGTAGAAGCAAAAAGCGAAAAGAGAAGGGTAAAACGAAGCCCCGTAGGCGAGGGGGTTGGAAAATGTTTCTCATGAACCCATTAATCCCTTCGCAAGGAATCGGCGCTGTATAATGTTGAAGTAGGGTCCCTTCTTTGAAAGTAGGACGAAGGAGGCACAAGCCCTCTGAATTTTATGTACATGCAAATCTTAAGGTGGCCCTCATTATTTACTCAAGGGCACTTCGCTAGGGTGTATGAGAACAATCTCGAGGGATAGGGAGGCCTGGACATTATTAAAGAAATGAAGTTAGGTAATCGATTGGAAAATAATTTTTTCCTAAAGCAGTCCTTCAAAGCTAAATGTTGCTAGTGAAAGAACCCAAAAAATTGGTTATGCAAAAATACATACCATATATGTATATGTTTATGTATGAAGCAATAAACTGTTTAGATATCATCTTCGTTTTCTTAATTTCAATTTTATACTTAAAAATGCCACATAGTGCTGATGCTCCGCGTGGTGTGGCACTTATTGATGGTGACGTTCCAACAGGTATGCGGCTATTACCATCAGAGTTCCATAGGAAACCTTGCTATAGACGCCGTTATACGTTTTCGAGCAACTGGGTCCTACGTTCAAGCGATTCATCAGCTCCAGAAAGTTCGAGGCGTTCAAGTTTCTGAACGCACGGCTCGAAGAAGATTAAATCTATCTCTATAGGCTTTTGACCAAAACACACAGACTTGCATATATATATATAAAACGGAACGCCACTCGATCTACCCACACTACCCAACTACCCAATTTTTAGAAATCATCAACTATCCAAAGTTGTTTTATAGTTTCCTGGTTCATCACAGCTCATACAGTTGTCGAAGTCTACAATGAATTTTGTTGAAATATCAGCATTTTGTACAATAACTCGATCGTATTCTTGTCATTCTGGATAGAAATTTGTGACTTTTTGTGACTATTGTGTAATAACATGGCGTTTGAAATCCGACTCAGGTAGTCTAATGGGATGAAACCTTGTGTTGTTCCCTGCTTCAATATATACACTGTCTCGTTTAGGTTGAATCCAAAGCACCGGAACACCAGAAAAACATTACATCTTTGTTGTGCAATTTCTAGTCGGACGCTTTGCTAATTATAATATTGAACTCTATCTGACACTAGACAAAAAGTAGATCCTTCTTGTGCAGGCACATATTATAAAGCTCTCGATAGGGGTACATAAAGATAAAGCTATAAGACAAACATTTAAATAAGTTTTTTTAACATAAGCTCTATAAACTAAAAATATTGATAACGACCAATTAAATATTGAATTTTGCAAAGGAAATAGAAAAATAGTTTCGTAAATACATTAGATTCTTATCTTTTACTGGGGGGGGGGGCAATTTTGTTATTAAAGCGAAAAGGCTCGTGCCGATTAAAGGACCTCCATTTTTACGAAAGTAAAACTATTATTTATGCATTACGATAATGTCAGCTCAGAGGAACGAATCACTACAAAGGGGCCCATAATTTATTTAGTCGCCGTTAAAAATTTATTTCGGAAAGCACTTCATTGTGCAATCGATGTAATTATAGACGAGTCAGGACGGCCGGTTGATTTAAAGTGTCCACATTCATGCTTTTGGGCTAAGTGTGCCCAAGGGAGGTACGGGGAAAATTGTCCAATTAGCTGTGGGACCGGGGAGGTCATCCTCTAATTTATAGCAATTATTTTAAAAGCAGAATTCTCGAAACAAATACCAATGCCATGGAGTGGTATGATAGAGGAAATTTATGATTACAAATACGGATTAAGTGGGAAAGTGGTGGTGAGAATCAATCTATTGATCGTGTACAAGACCTACTTCTTGACTTTATACGTCTCTCCGATCAAAAATAAGCCCAATTTTCGCGGAAATAATTAATATATTAACTAACAGATAATGTAGCTATTCGTGTTTTGTGTGTGTGTTGATGGATTTCTTTTAAATCAACGAGGCAACGATCCAATTTTACCAGGCCTCGAGAATAATCCGCAACCCCCTCATAGAAAACTCCAAAGCGCCCTTCATGTTTATTTTACCATTATTCACTTTCGGGCTAAGAAATTTTAATTAATCTATGCAAAACAATTTAAATTGATTCGACCATATTCGACCATTAGAGAAGAATCCCGCCACTTCTACAGTACAAACTGTAGATTCTTTTAATCGTCGTTTCACTAATAACGTAAAAGGCGTTTAGTACAAATTATATACAACATCAATTTCTTAAGTGCAAAGTTTGGCAAAATGATGAAGCTGTGACGCCTGGAAAATAAATTTAAAAATAAATTGCCAAATTTTTTATCTCAACTGAAAACCTTAATTAATTGAAAGATATTAATTGGTCACGCGAACCACGAAACTAGTGAATTTAAATTGCCAAAGTTGATTAATTACAAGCAACTAAGAAACTGTTTAATTGCAGTTTGCTGTTTAGAAAATGATTATTCCTAATGAGAGAATCCTGTGTTATTTCTGTTAATTTTTATTATTTTGTAGAATTTATTAGATTTATTTACAATAATAAAACTATACGTGAAAATAAATATATCAATGTAATTTGAAGGTTTATTTGATAGTAATAATTATGAACATTAACTCTCTTTTGCTAGAGGGTCCAGGATGACGGATAAAGCCGGTTATCTCCTTAAATGTTAAAGATAGAACAAAGGTTTTTAAATTTTTTTTGAGGTTTTATTAAAAATTTGAGATTGAATTTTATCGTTTCATGAGAAGGTCCGAAATAAATGTTAATAAAACATATTATTTTATGAGATTATCTGTAATATGCAGGATTTCGGAGAGATTTTCTCTTTATTTTCCGATTTTCATGAAACAAAAAAACATTATTTGGGAATTTCTATTTATTGTTCTAAAAGCGCATTATTTTGTAAGAAAAACAATGTTTTTTGTTTCATGAAAATCGGAAAATAAGGAGAAAACCTCTCCGAAATCCTGCATATTACAGATAATCTCATAAAATAATATGTTTTATTAACATTTATTCGGACCTACTCATGAAATGATAAAATTCAATCTCCAATATTTTGTACAATTACATGGTCATTTGAGAGGACACAAAGTCAAAAAATGTTTATCCGAATGAATTGTACTCAACTGCAGCTGCTTCAATTCTTCTGCGATTTGTCGTTTTAAATGTAAAAAGATTTTTTTTTAAAATATAGAATAATGTCATCACTCAACCATTCAAAAGTGCCACATCATATCCTCCCCCTGTCCGGGCCCTCTTCTCGATGTGAGGAGAGCCTTTGATCGGGTGTGGCACCTTGCTTTGGTCAAGAAATAGCTTCCTTCTATTCACTTACTACCTCATCCTAAAATATAAGTACTTTCCAGTACGAATACCATATGCTAAACCATAGGGGGTGTTCCGCTTGTCAGTAGACTTTGTCCCATTATCTTTACAGTAGAACTGCAGATATTCCTACAGATACAGTAGTCCCACGCCGTTATATACCGCTATCCTTTCAGCAAACTCAGGCACAGTTTTTGGCTTTTAGAAATCTCCAAGATGGGACTGAACGAAATCTTCACCCTTCGCCTATCACCTTTCCTCCAGTTACAATTCTGTTCCTCTCTGTAACCAATGCCGTTTGCTGTTTGGGACTTAACATCGACAAAAGTCATATTTTGAACCCACACTTGGACTACCTGACATCAAATCAAAACTCTCATTACTACAACCAATTTGGACGGACGTACTTGAATTGCGGGATTCATAAAGCGTTCCAACTCCGAAAGAATAGTCACCACATTGCAAAATCCTTCGAACCAACCTTCCAATCAGAACTTTTTATGTCCTACTAGTATCCTGGTTCCCAAGAAGTCGATACGTTTCCTTCCATAAGCCTTGGACACCCATCCCAATCTTTTACTAGAGTTTATCTATTCTTCAAACTTATAATTGTATAACATACAATTCATAAAGACAGTAAAGAAAATCCCTTTTAGAGCTCAAGACTGTTGAAATACTTAAATGCCATCCTTTCGAAAGTTGCGAAAATACTTAAATAATATGCCAATGAATGAAGACAAACATATAGATTAAATTCGAATGTAAAAAAAGCTATTGGCATATATAACATTTTGTTAATTTTGGAAACAAGGTATCAATAAAGCCAACAGTATATTATTAATGCAAAGCTATAAAACTGACATACTAGAGATTTTAAAATAGCAACTTTAGTTCTTTAGTTTCGGAGCAACTTATTAGAAGATTTGATGCAACCAATAAGCAGACATATTTAACTTTTCAATATTTTTCAGAGCCTTGAATTCATCAATCATAATCTTCCCATCCCTTTTTTTATCCATTGATCGATGGCTGATTTATGTAAATTGCGAATTTTAAAAGTTCAAAATAGGCTGAAAGAAATAGGAAAAAAGATGGAATTCACTCATTGCCCAGCGAATTTATAACGAGGTAGTCACGCTGTCGGTGAAAAATCCTGTAAAAGTTCCTTTTATAACAGGATTAGGTAAATATCATATCGCACTGGACTTTATTTCATCACATGGCTTTCACAAAATAAACCAGCAATTTCATTAATTCTTGGAAATATGGATTTGATGTTGATCGGCATTGAATTAACTGTAGCCGGTTCCAATGGATGACCGGACATGACCAACTCCGAGGAACCGAAACCGCAGATAGTTCAGCACGCGATGCAATTAGCCGCAGTCCACGGGTAGGAAAATTTATTTCCAGTTGCCTGCCTCTTCGTGCGCTCTAAATCGAAATACAAAAGAAAATGTTTCCACAAATTGACAGCTAGAAATGTACTGTCCAGAATTTCCTATAGCAAGGATGCCCGAAATTGAATTATCCAATATAACTGGGGCTGAAATCTGTCGTGTTAAACGTAGTGGTTCTGTCTCGATTGACATATTTTTTTTTAACTTATAATATTTAATACAAACAAACTTTTTATCAAATTTATCAAATCAAGCTATTTGCTAAAGAACTTTCATGGAACGCTCGCGTCAAATTGTAGACGCAAATATGGAATATTGTTGGAATTCCTTAAACAAAATAATATATAATCGTAAATTGTAGGAACTGAATAATTTGACTGTATGAAAAGCCATTTGGATAATTTTGTTTAAGAACATCCAAGCACAATATAACTTTAAAGTCTTTCTCTATCCATTGCTTATAATTTAAATTTATTTACATACAATCTGTACGTAGGAAATACACACATACTTTCAAGAATTACATCATTTTTTATTATTATCTGTTCAAAATTATTCTAAGTTATATTACAAATTGCACTATGTAAATTAATACTATTTATTACCACGTAATAAGATACAGGATGATTTTATTATTTTACATATTTAGATATATGATGGGAGTAAGTAATATTGTGGCTCTCCTAGCTTTCTGTATAGTCCCACAGTATAAGCAGGTCGAGTGCCATCTCCGCTTAAGCAGTCTGACTGGGTTGTAGGAGTGCGAAATGCTGGGCGTGGATCGGAGTGTGGATCGTGCGAGGATGGCGGTCCCGCTCAGGGCACAAGAATTACATGGTATTCAAATTATTAATCTATTACAAATTATTTCAGATTTGGTGCTGATATTAAGAAAATCAATTCACATTATTATATTCCAAAGTTCCAGTGCATAAATTCGAAGAAGCAATGTTTAGGAAGCAGAGAGCCAAATATTTTTTCAGGTATTTTCACAAACTGAGCCAATTAAAAGAAAATGCTTTACTGTTCCGATTACAAATTGAGCACAGTATCTCGGAAGAGGACCGCGATTGCTAGTGTTACTGCATACGGCTCGTATTTGCCACGATCGAGGTCCTGGGTTCGATTCCCTGTACAACCCATGGTTTTTTAAATTCAGAATAGTATGAAAGAAGATTGGAAAGTGGTTTGACCCTTCGTCTGCGACACTCAACGGGGTATGACAGGAATGTGAATCGATGATGTTTTGGTTATTTTCAATATAAATAGATTACTATTTTATTTGTGTTACATATTCAAAACTGCCAACAGCAAAATCTGTATTAAGGTTCAACATTTATATGTAAAATCTGAACAATGCATAGATAATGACAATGATTAAAATAAGGCTGAAAACTAATTTTTAAATATATAGTTTAAGAAGCAAAAATAAAGATTTAAAAAAAGGATTAGTGAACCTTGTTCACGATGGGTACTCTGGGTACTAAAAATGTCCCTTGATCCCTGAAGAAAGAAAATAAATCCCTCATCTTTCCACCAATCGCAATTACCCTGTGGTGTTAAAGAGAAGGGAAAAATGTTTTATTGTAACGTATCTCCGCCGGAGACTTATACTTCGTTACGTCTTATTCTACGCACGCTTTTTTTTGTAAAAGAACACAAAATAAAAATAACCCTTTTCTTGTCTCGCAATTACCAAACAGAAGAGTTCACTTCGCCGATAGTACACTGAGAGGCAAAAATGGGCCATCCTTAATATTAACAACTTGAACATAACAGATAAAAAAAAGATTATATAATATTTCACAAATGGGTATACAATACAGTTAAAGAATAATTAATGGTTATATTTTGAATGAAATTTGCATATAAATTCGTTACTATGGTTTGTTAAATTAATTTCCATAACGATTAGTTCTGTTCTTTTGATGGTGCATTTCGGCTTTAAGGAGGGAAAAATACTTTAACCACCTTGGTATGCAGCTCACGTTTTCCACCTCAATGTTTTACCATTAGAGTCCGGCTTGCATGGAACAAAATAATGTCAGAGTAGTAGCCGCATGGCGAATATACTACCTATTCCATGGCAATCTATTTCAGCCCCTAGGGTATTATTTGAATTTTACTGGGTGGAATATAACGGCGATTAATAAGCATAATTATTGCCTTGTGCCTTTGCACGATCGTGGACGTAAAATAAAGCAAAGCTTAAACTATAAAATAAAATAAAGTTTGCTAAAATCTCCATTTTTTTACAGGGAAATGATTAACCTTTTGTTAAATTCTTTACACCCGATTTCCACGAAATTTTCATTAAAGTGATTTTAAAAAATCTGCGAGCATGACATGAGAAGTCACAAGGAGAGGACTCCGTTTTGTTCGCTGTGTGTTTTTCTTGTCGAAGTGAGTAATTTAAAGTGATAATTTTCCTTGAAATTTCCGCGTACTATCTCTAACACACTTTTATTTCAAATAAATGCCATTTTACGTTCGAATTGAACTTGAGTGCACGATATAAAATAATTAATTCTAATTTGAGGTTAAAAGTTGTTGAGTGTACGTCGGTCGGTTGGACTTCAAAACTGGGTTACAGGAGAACACCGAAGATAGGGGCTAACACTATTCTCATCCGATACGTTTCATTGCCACTCATCCTACTGAGTTCTGGATAGTCTATTGTCTGATTACCCAAAAGAAAGAAAACGCGAAATAATTCGCCAAAGATGACCAAAAGAGCCAACGATGGAAATGTAGCTTCTACACCTCGCTCTCGTTCGTCAGAAAACATGAGAAGAACAAGAATTCCGCCACTACCAGTATTCACCACGCCAACAGATGAAATTCGCCCTTCACAAGCGATTGTCCAACAACTACTCCAACAGACATGCTCCAACCCAGCGCTGTTGACAACGACTGGGATGGTTGATACTGCTCTTCCAGGAGCTGTTACTCCTAATCTGTTTAGCACTTTCAGTAATGACGATGAAATAACCGTGCGAATTTCAAAACCGCCACCCATATTTATCTGCAACGTAGCTGACTACTTGCAGCTCTGCAAGGACCTAACACTAAAGTACAGGCTAACAATTTCACGTGCAAGGCACGAGACAAAAAGTTGCCATATCGTCGAAGGAGTCCCTCAAGATAGTGTGCTTGGTCCAATCTTTATATAATATATACTGCTGGCATACCGAATCACCCAAATACTGCCTTGTTCACATTTGCAGATGACACTGCAATCCTGTCTACTCATAATGACCCTGTCCTTGTCGTTAGTTCTCTACCGTCCATCTATGCCTTTGGTTAAAAAGTGGAGAATAATAAATGAAAATAAATGCCAGTACACTAATTTCACACTACGGCGAGCAATCCTTCCTACTGTGTGCCTCAACCGTTCATCTACCCTGGCCTCCCGTGGAATCTTCTTTTGCGTCTGACATAAGATCCAAACAATCCCTTAACAGCAAAAGACTAGTCTGCAACACATTACTCAAAGTATGGAAATATGGGGCTCAGCCAAAATATCCAACTCCTATCGAATCCAATTGCTGCTTCCTATGTGTCGAGTCGTATCCTTCACCATGACCTCAAGATCCCTTACGTTTTCTACGCCATCAAATCAAGATACAACAAATTCCACTCCTCACTCACCGGTCATCCTAATCCCTTAGTAACCCAATTTTCTTCTACCAAATTCCCGATACTCCACACCGGCGACTGAAACGCCGATGGCTTTGTGATCATAACTCGAGCAAGTGACAATTGTTTACCTTTGGTTTATCTACATCGGAGGGTCAGTATTGAGTGTCTTCTGCGCTCATTACAATATAAGTCAATTATTCTTTTTCAACATTATATTTTCTTGTTGTAGTTAATTCTACAGTTGTAAATTTCAAATAAAACGAAAAAAAATCTGCACTGAAACGTACACTTTGTCTCGATTTATAAACATACAATCTGGAGTAACGTATAGTTCTCATTTAGGGGCTTTATTATTTATCATCTTTATTATTGGGTTGTCCGGAAAATAATGCAGGATTTTGGTATTAAACAAAAAAAAAGAAACTAGTTACTTTAAAGCAATGTTCTTTAATCAAAATAATTTCCCATACTCTCAATACATTTCTCCCAACGTGTTGGTAACTTATTAATTCCGTCTGAGTAGAATTCAGAATTTTTAGAATTGATAAAGTCAATAAATGCATTTTCCAGTTCCGTTTGATTTTTGAATATTATGTGTTGTAAGTAGTGGTCCAGGTGTCTAAAAAAATGGTAGTCAGTAGGCGAGAGGTCCGGAGAGTAGGGTGGGTGAGGCAAAGTTTCATAGCCAAGCTCCAATAATTTTTGTGACGTTACACGTGACACATGTGGTCGAGCGTTGTCATGCAACAAAATGGGCCCTTTCCGATTGACCAAAGAGGGCTTCATTACTGCCAATTTCTGATGCATGGTATTAATTTGGTTACAGTATGATTCAGCATTGATGGTTTCGCCAGGATTTAAGAAGCTGTAGTGTATTAAACCAAATGAAGCCCACCATACCGTAACCATTACCTTTTTTTGATGAGTTGGGGGCTTTGGAAAATGTATTGGAGCTTCTCCTTTGTCGAGCCACTGTCCAGAACGTCTAGTGTTATCGTAGAGAATCCACTTTTCGTCACATGTAACAATTCTGGCCAGAAATGGGTCATTTTTGTTTCGACAAAGAAGTGATGCACAAACATCAAAGCGCTGATTTTTTTGGCGATCGTTTAATGAGTGTGGAACCCAATTTTCGAGTTTTTTCACTTTTCCAATCGCCTTGAGGTGGTCAGCGACGGTCGTTTTACTGACTTTGAGTTGCTCTGCAAGTTCTCGAACAGTTGTTTTGGGGTTTTCTTCCACCACTGATCGCAGAACATCATCATTAAGAGAGGAAGGCCTTCCACGACCTTCTTCATCTTCAAGGCTGAAATCTCCCTCCCGAAATTTTTTAAACCACCTTTGCACAGTGCACTCATTAACACAACCCTCGCCCCAGACTTGGTTAATGTTTCTAGCCGTTTGGGCTCCGCTTCGGCCGAGTTTAAACTCGTAAAAGAAAATCGTACGAAATTCTCGCTTTGACATTATAAGGATGACTGAATTATTTCCAAGTAGCGGAATGCTACAGAGGTAAACAAACAATATCATTTGGAAGAGGATTAATAAGTGTTGACATTCATACAAATGAGTAATCCTGTAAACGTAAACAGAATATTTTATATAGATTTTTTTTAATGAAAACTTAAAATCCTGCATTATTTTCCGGACAACCCGATAACTATAGTTCTTCAGATTTTATTAACTATGTTGCTGAAGTTCTCCCTGATAATGTTGACTTTCATTTTGTTAATTTCAATTGTACCATCTGCTAATGATGGCCACGCCTGCTTCGCATTGTCATTTAATAAATTTTAGCAAAAAACAAATTCATTTTTAATAGAATACTTAATTTAACGAATAGGTACTATTGTAAAATTTATTTACTTCCAGGAATTAAGATTTGTTCTCATAATGCGAATTTGACAAACAATGATAGAATGTAAACAATAAAGGCAATTAATGTTTACTTCAGTGAAGAAGCAAATTATTGGCGTTAACAACAAAACAAACGAAACGCGATTTTTCTAACTTTTTGCCATAACTTTGTCATTTCTTTACCAAATTAAATTCCGATTGCACCATTATTTTCAGCGTAAAAAATCCTGAGGAGTCCTTAAAAGTCTGAGCTACCCTGTATAATTTTTCTCCAAAGAAAGGTAAAAAGTAGAAACTAGACTAAAAAATATTAAATACATATTTTTTGGTTTTTTGATAGCTTCATTGGTAGAGAAATTCAGCCGGGCCATCTAACTATAACACCATGTATATGTACTAGTTTTTTAGTAAAATCTATGAAATGACAATTTTAATAGGGAGTTTAAACAGTCTCATTTGTTAAGTCTAATTTCCTTCAGTGATACAACCAATACAATCTTCAATCACAATCACCTACTCGTGTGTTGGCAGTTCGTGGTGAGACTTCGGTCTTATCCTTATAGCCACAGAGGTTAGGCTACAGAGGCTCTCAATCCCTAGGTCATTTCAGCCCTCAACGCAATCAGTTCAGTCAGTTCTTAATTCCATTGACACCACATGCATATTCTTCGAAAACCAGCCACGGTTTATAAACCAAGCAAAATACAGTAAGAAAAAAAGGAGAGAATGCTGGCTTTCATGGGGGTGCAGTGCGGGGGGGATAATTGGTTCCACCCATTCCGGCGGTTCGCAGGGCGTTGGCTGCGGTATGGCTACACATGGTTTATAGCTATAAAGCCAATACCACAAAAAAAAAAAATCCATTGACACTCTTACTCACTTTTAAATACGTTCTTACTTATTTACATACCATTTACTCAGTTAAGGTGATGGAGAACTCGTTATTCCTCCATCACCCTTTACACGTATTATATAATAAACCAAATTGAGGGTTGATGGGTTACTCAATATTCCGCTATCAGCCCTATTACCCCACATATTCACGCCAATAATTACATTAACTCTCAACATTCACTAGGGGACACAAAACTATTAGTACTATACAACAAAACAACCCGTTTCCCCCCAAAATCGGAGCATGGACCTAATTACTAAAGCACAATTCTCATATCGAGTGACATTCCTACACGCTCATTATTCGGTGTCCAGGAATGGCATCAAGTAAGTGGGACACCGAGGGAATCTTTCTCAACATGGCGGACACATACGCGTGATTTGGCCCAAAAGTATACCTCCTTGTATCAACCTCGAATGTTCTGTAATTAATCGGGTGAGGTCTACGAGTCAGATCCTCTGATCACCATCTATCGACAGTTGTTTTGTGAGAGCTTCTCTGCAGGTACGGCCCACCAACGCTGCTACATTCTTTTAATCATGTTCTTTATTAGTTTTTTAACGCCAGAGAGCCGGATCGCGTTGATCATGGTCTGGAGGGTCTGGTGAGTAGAAAGTTTTTATGGAACCTACAGTTTTCACTAAGCAGTTCCATGGTATCACAATAAATGTATAACACGATATTGCTGAAAATACAACAGAGGTGACTGTTACAGATTCATTATTAAAAAAGACTACAGCTTAACCAGATGGATAACATAAGCAATATGGTTGTTCGGAATCAATGAAAATATAGGGTAATCGAGTTAGCAAAGGCGCCCGATTCTTGCATTTTTTTTTTTTGAAAATCGATCGAGTTATTTTTATTTACTTTACATTGGAAAATAGTAGGGACAGCTGTGGCCGAACAGTTGAGCGTTTGACTCATATCACACAATTTTATTCAAAAAAATTAAAATGGTTCTGTCCTCTTGTCCTCGAGCCCACGGGTAAGTTAAACGTTAAGCCCACACGTATGACAAAATTACTTAGTTTTGTACTTTGACAGATAGTGGCACAATATTTTTCATGAACCTGTGATGTTTTAGTGATAACATTCTTGATGTTCTTCCACCTCGAGAAAGCTCGCTAAACGATCAAATCCCTTCCCGGATCTCTATTATTTTTTTTTCAAGAATATTTTCACTCCAGGAGGGTTTGCAATTTTCGTGCCGAGGACTGCGCGGGCCCACAGTCATCGATAATTTCCCTTCCCCACCTGGTTGAAGGTAAAGCAGTGCGAATGATAACCCTTTTTCTTTACAGCAAAAGGCCGAGTCGCTCCCCAACCTCAGTAGAACTTTTCCTTACATAACTTCGTTCTAATCGAATAAGTTTTCCAGCATGTAAGGGCGAAATCAAATATGTTCACAGAAAAACTCCTTCTCCAGCAGTTTTACTGTTGTGGCCAAGGGCGAAAAACGAAACTAGTCGGTAATGATCCGTCATCAACATGGTACATGACAAATCTGACGATATTGAATTTACTCTAGTTATCATTTTCCACGTAAACTAAAAAAAATTAAATAAATAAATAAAAATAAACAAATAAACAAAAAAAATAAATCCAAATTTTTAGATATAATCTACAAAAACATGTTTTTATAAAGAAATAAATTAAATATCGCAATATTCCTAAATAGCGTATAAACACGATTCGGAAATGAATGAATGAATAAGTTCGTGTTGTACCAGTCATGATACTTAAACTGAATAAGTATTAATGAAAATATGAAACCGTAATGATACGAGTATTTCCAGTCGTTATTGCGTTCTTTGGAATCATGCAATAATGATCACCAATAATCTCTCTATTGCGAATCATGTGCACGACTGAACGATGGCCCTATGTGAGCCTGAAATGAAAGGAAAGGTCGTGCTAACGCGATTGAGGATATACCATACCCCTCTGACACATCGACACCCCGCGGAGATATCCTGTTTGTAGAGACAGGTTGTTCTGTGTGTCACACCTGATCGATGGTGCCATGTCTTCGCTCCTCAGATGCAGCGAGTAGGCATGACCCCTGTCACAAAGATGGTACTCGGATGGGCGGGTCAATTGTTGAGTCACTATTCCACTTTTTAAGGGAAACGGGGACGTCTCCTCACATACATGGCGGATTATTTAGTACCCCATCGATAGTATAACAGTGCGAAAGGGGGCTGAAATGAAAACACTCATTCTCTTATCAAAAAATAGTATGTTTAATGAAACATTTAATTTAGACATGTGTTACTATTTTTAACGATAACACTTTGCGATAAGCAGAAAAATTATGCCGGTGTTAATGAAAATTTTGGCCAAACAAGCTGCATCCAAAGGCCACTTGAATTTGTTAGATTTTGTCCACTTGAGCACTTAAACTAATGCTGTTCTTACAATGAAATCCAGATATAAATTTAGATACCAATTTAACTAAGCATTGATCTGGTCAAAACATTTATGAAAATAGAACATAATGTTAATGTAATAGACACGAAATGATTTAAAATTGATTAACTGAGACAGGAAAACACTGCACATCTTTTGCATACATAGAAAAATTATGTAGAAATGTCAAAATGTTTCCGAAGTGTGGTGCTGTGTGAGGCGGGAATTGTTGATTGTTGTCTATGGGCAATTAAAAGGAATTATCTTGGGGAAAATGATCATCCTTAAAATGTAAACATTTACATTTAACTGCTATTAACAAGCCAAGGAATGATCTGTCCTTTCGACAGGTTGTTAATTTGCTAGTTTACCCCGTGGTTTTCTTTTAACAAACTACTAAACCTCGTAATAAAGCTATGAACGTTGTTAGCATATGCTCTTTCGTTTCTTGCTATCTTTATTCGACCGTGTCACTCAACACTGAAGATGGCAAGAAACAGAAACGTGTCTGACAGACCAAACTATGGTAGGCAGACCAAAATGAGTGAAATCGACTAAAGTGCAGGCTTTTCTGTTCTGAACTCTGTGTGAAAACTTACAACTCTAATTTTTTAAATTAATTATTTAATCGGCGTTTCACATGTTACGTCAGTAAGACGAAAGGTTGTCGACTAATGGAAAGGTCCCAGGACAGGTGCGACATTTTTAAAAAAGACAACAAATATCATCCATAAGAGAGAACCCAGTTCCATTTCATTTCTATTCACCCATGTTACTCGCTTTTCCTCGCTCCAATTCCAACGATCCCACCCTGAATGCATAGCATAGCATGTTCATTTGGGGAAGTTCTCCCTTAGAAGTTAATTTGGCTTTCCACACGAACTCTACCCTACTGTTTATATAGAATCCACTTTTAATCCAACCCAAATGAACGGTAAACGGACATCTCGTAAATTTATGAAAAAATACCTTAAAACAAGTGTGTACAAGTGTAGTAGCACAAATTAGAATGGTTGAAAAATGTCAAATTTGATCAATTTATCTATCCCTTACATCGGGTAAGGAAGTCTGACATTTTCTGTTCTGCCCTGTGCTCGAGTTATTCGATGATGATTTAGGGCCAGTTTATGTTCCGAATTTATCAGTCGGTTAGGCTCCAGTTATACTTCGGATAAGCCTATCCGTTGGTTAAACTGTATATGCTACGCTAGGTAGCTATAACCGAGAGTTAAATTTATTCAACTTAGGAACGCCTGATGACAATTTAAACGTCGGATAACCTGCTCCCAACCCAATTATGAAGTGAGTTTTAAAAATTGGTATTGATTCACATTTTTCAATCAGTGAAAATGAAGATCTGGTGGAATATATATGTTCGTCTCGTCGTCCCTACCAGATAAGAGAGGGGGAAGTTGATGATGAGCGTTGATTCCGGGTCATCAAGGAAACAATGTCACACCTACAGACGCTGATCGAAGGAAAATTAATTACATCTGGTAGTATAGCGATAAATCCAATGGTGAAGCTGCTTTTGACACTCCGTTTTATGCTCTGAGGATTATGTGCATTTCGGCAGGTGGATTTGTTGGTGTCAGTAAGAGCTCAGCTTCCCACATTGCGAAAAATGTCGCTACAGCAATTGCCTGTCCACGTCTTCAGTTCATTAATATGCCGAATGATGTATTGAAAGAACAAATAAAATTATTCTAGAAAGCTAGGCTTCCCATTATGATTGGAGCATTTGACTGTACGCATGTATTTAATAGTCCAGTCCGCAGGAGGCCTACATGCAGAAATCTTCAGAAATAAAAAAACATATTTTGCAATAAATGTCCAGACTATTGCATCTGCAGACCTCAAGAACCTGAAGATGACCTCAATAGAGATCGAAACATTGGCACAATAAAGAAAACGTTTTTTCGAAACCTACGTCTCATCAGACCGCATCTCACGATCTCCATTAATTAACAGTCACTAAACACCACACATTTTGGACAAAGTTGCTCGTTGGTCTGGCTCTGCATATATCAAACCATTTTCAACAAATCGTATATAAAACAGAGGTTGAAATGGACAGCTAGTTGACATTATTACGTCAATTCACGGTATGCCATTACCCCTTTAAAAAGAATAACCGATACTGCAGAGAAATTATACAATCAAGCTTTTGTAAGAACGAGAAACCATGGCAAACGGCAGTACAGTGTTCGGAAGAGAAAATTTTCTCTTCTTTCTCTAGGAATGAGGCTAAAACTGCAAACCAATTTAGCAATTATAGTGGCAACGGCGGTTCTTCATAAGATTGATAAATTTTTGCATTCCATTCCTACACCAGAACATATAATAATAGATGAATTATTTTTTGTACACATTTGTAGTGTCCAACGAAAAGTAAATTTATTTTAATGAGTATGTTCATAATCTATTATTTTAATAATGCAGCCTGATAAAATATAAAATAAAAAATCTACCGGACTGTACCATTTTATTTATAATACGTTATGTATTAGCATTATTATTGATCTCAATGATATCACTACATTAGTTTTCCAAAAGTTGTAATATCTATAGATAGATAGATAGATAGATAGATATACTTTATTTACAAAATGAAAAAATTTAAAGTTAAAAATAAAAAACACAGTATTATTATGGCATGGTATTAAAACCGTCAGCCATTTTAATATCTATATATGTGTTGGTAAATATCTTTTGTAGTGATGACTCATTCGGTACTCATTCTCACAGTTTAGAAAGGCGCCTTTCTCGTGAAAATAATCGATTGTTGCCCTTAGCCAGGGTTAGCTAGGGGCCGGTTACAAAACGTAATATAAACGGGGTCAAACTTACCCTACTGTTTTATCCGTCGATTAGCTTATTCTACGTATAACACGGAATAATACGAAAAGATATAAACCGGCCCTTGGGGGGGGGGGGGGTACGTTTTTTTAGATGAAAAGCGGATTTTTTTCACTTTTTTTGTAACTACAGTTCTATCCAATTTATTTTCATTTTGTACACATTTCATTTCTAGAAGAGTCTATCCGTTGTGTTTAAACTTTAAACTTTAAAATGTTACCATATTTCAACATTTTTATTCAAGATCATTTAGTTGCCTAAAAAGAGGCAAAAAGTTACCATTATGACAAAATCTAATTGGTCTGTTAAAATAATTTTATTTACATTATTACATTTACATTATACATAATTGTATTTTACATTATTTTTATTTTGTATACTACAAATTTGTAGCTATGGGTTTTCAAAGACAGTGATACGTTTATTTTTGGCAACAAACTTAATTTGAGACAAAACCGTACACTATTTTGTTATACAAAGGAAATTATTTCTCCGCTCCTACGTATTTTTGGTGAAATTTCTGGTTTAAATGGTTTGCTTATGAAAGCGTAATAAAAGGACAAAACGAATCTTTTCATACGATGGGGAGTTTTGGAGAAAAGTCTACCGAAAAGATAATACAAAAACACAACTACATAAAAAAATTTCTGTTCGAGCTCAACTTTGGCTATTACTGCTCGACAAAATAAAAAATAATACGATGGAGAGTTTTGGAGAAAAGGGAAGCCAAATATGAAAAATCCAACTTAGTTGTATCATTAAGTTTGATAGGTAAAAACATACCATTTTTCGACATGAAGGGTGCAATTCCTCGACTCCATATAGAGAGGGTGTAGGAATGCCACCCGATATTATAATTATTTAAGAGCACGGCAGGGAGTGTTTGGGACACCTGTTCTGATTCGTCAAGGAAATAGGGTTGCTTTATTGTATGTAGTAATGATAGTTTTGTGTCCTAACGTCTGTTGATAGCAAATATATTTATTAGAGATTGTTAGAGAGCTGATAGCGGAGTAGTCAGTACCCCATCGCCCCTCAATTAGGTTACTTATATAATATGGGTAAATGATGATGAAGGAATACCTTCTCCACCCAAATTGAATGAATGAAGTAAAAAGGAAAGGATTAATTTAATAATGAGTGAGAGTCTGAATGGGTTTGGATGAAGGAAGTGCATGTGTTGCCTGCTGAATTGATGTAGCTGTTGGGACGGATAAGACATCGGTTTGACCCCGGACTGTCACCACCCGAAGTTGGTGATTCTCGAGGTCTGCCGGAAGTGTGCTTGTGTGGGTATTTGTACATGCATGTGCATATTTGAGATTATAAAAATCCAATTCCTAATTTACATCATAAGGTTTTTCTCGATAACCAAGGTGGAGAGCAGTTTAATAGCTAAAAACCTGTCATAACTCTAGCCAAAAGTAAAACCCAATCCTAGGCTATTAACTACCTTCCGGGATCCTTCCGAACCCTGTCGCATTAAGGATGCGGGAGGCGGCGCTCAGTTATTTAGAACGCCATAATTCTCAATAGTTAAAAAAACAATTCTTCTTAAAAATAAGAAAAAACTGACTTAAATAACAGTTGGAGGCTAATTAACCAGTGGATTGTATAAGTGAACAGGACTAGACTGAGGATTACATAAAAACAATGATTGTGGGGTCGGTTAAGTTTTACTAGGTGACGATTTAAGATTAGCGGCATTTGGGAAAAAACTAAAAAAATTTAATTCGCGAAATTTGGCGAGAAACAAAGTTGTTGAATAATTACATTATAACATAGAACAATATAGTGAGTAGATAATTAGTTTCCATTATTCCACGTCACAAAACGGGATCGGCAATTACGGCGGCTTGAATTGTATTATTCTGTTTTTAACCAAAACGGGAACGTTCCTGAAATTCATCCGGCAATTCATTTTGTCGAGAAACGACCCGAAATGACAGTTCACGTCCTCGACTTGGCTCTACATGTCAACTTCTGCTCGTTCGGCATAAATACGAGCCGTAATGACACGTTTTATCTTTCGACCTCGCCCCTTTTCCAACCGTCGGACATAAAGAAGATAAATATAGCTATTAAACAATTTGAACATAATCCCGGCAGTGTATTTTTTTGGCACTTACATTTAAGCTCTGAGAGATTAATCCGCTCGTTCACTTAAATCGCTTGTCGTTACGAAACTTGATGTAGGAACACACCAATAAACCGTTTAATTTACACAAAGTAAGCGCTTCATATACTTAATTTGTTCGCCCTTAAATATAAAAAATATCTCTGTTTATTCATAACACCCGTCGTTATCATTTTTTGAAAAGTTTAAATTGTGAGAAAAGCACAACAAAACACAACTGTCCTACTAGCAATGTTTGATTGTGTGTTGTGTAAGTTGCACGCCAAACTTCAACCAGTTTAACCCCAACCAAATGTGTGGAGTTCTTCCAGAGGAAAACGTTGCAAAGTATATTTAAACTCATTCCAACAATATTGGTGACTATAGAACACAGTTAGCACTACCTGCATTATATTGGGTTGTCCGGAAAATAATGCAGGATTTTAAGTTTTCATTAAAAAAAATCTATATAAAATATTCTGTTTACGTTTACAGGATTACTCATTTGTATGAATGTCAACACTTATTAATCCTCTTCCAAATGATATTGTTTGTTTACCTCTGTAGCATTCCGCTACTTGGAAATAATTCAGTCATCCTTATAATGTCAAAGCGAGAATTTCGTACGATTTTCTTTTACGAGTTTAAACTCGGCCGAAGCGGAGCCCAAACGGCTAGAAACATTAACCAAGTCTGGGGCGAGGGTTGTGTTAATGAGTGCACTGTGCAAAGGTGGTTTAAAAAATTTCGGGAGGGAGATTTCAGCCTTGAAGATGAAGAAGGTCGTGGAAGGCCTTCCTCTCTTAATGATGATGTTCTGCGATCAGTGGTGGAAGAAAACCCCAAAACAACTGTTCGAGAACTTGCAGAGCAACTCAAAGTCAGTAAAACGACCGTCGCTGACCACCTCAAGGCGATTGGAAAAGTGAAAAAACTCGAAAATTGGGTTCCACACTCATTAAACGATCGCCAAAAAAATCAGCGCTTTGATGTTTGTGCATCACTTCTTTGTCGAAACAAAAATGACCCATTTCTGGCCAGAATTGTTACATGTGACGAAAAGTGGATTCTCTACGATAACACTAGACGTTCTGGACAGTGGCTCGACAAAGGAGAAGCTCCAATACATTTTCCAAAGCCCCCAACTCATCAAAAAAAGGTAATGGTTACGGTATGGTGGGCTTCATTTGGTTTAATACACTACAGCTTCTTAAATCCTGGCGAAACCATCAATGCTGAATCATACTGTAACCAAATTAATACCATGCATCAGAAATTGGCAGTAATGAAGCCCTCTTTGGTCAATCGGAAAGGGCCCATTTTGTTGCATGACAACGCTCGACCACATGTGTCACGTGTAACGTCACAAAAATTATTGGAGCTTGGCTATGAAACTTTGCCTCACCCACCCTACTCTCCGGACCTCTCGCCTACTGACTACCATTTTTTTAGACACCTGGACCACTACTTACAACACATAATATTCAAAAATCAAACGGAACTGGAAAATGCATTTATTGACTTTATCAATTCTAAAAATTCTGAATTCTACTCAGACGGAATTAATAAGTTACCAACACGTTGGGAGAAATGTATTGAGAGTATGGGAAATTATTTTGATTAAAGAACATTGCTTTAAAGTAACTAGTTTCTTTTTTTTTGTTTAATACCAAAATCCTGCATTATTTTCCGGACAACCCAATATAAATACACCCAGTATATAAGTAGAGCACTGGTATATATTGGTTTATTTGACAGGTTATGGCTCGATCTGTACTGTGTGTATTGCAAAAATCTTCTACGAGGGTTAAAATAAATGCAGGAAAAATGAGCTATTTGCAGTAATGGCATTTTGTATCCTTTTAGTACAGCAGTGACTGATGGACTAACGTTTATGTAAAAAAAAAATATTTTAGCGCCGTTTGTTTTTGAAAAATAAAATAGGGTGATTTGGTATAACGTATCCGCTTTTTCAAGGTCCACGTAAAATTTAACGTCTTTTATGTTACATTGACGCTGTTTGAAGACTTTTTGTATAACGGATTTAGCCAGATGTATACCGGAGCCAGTAACGCTAACTTTCCTGGGGAATGTGTAATAGTTCAGATTATAGTCGTATTTTTGCAAGCGTAGGCAACAAAGGCACCGTTCACGGATGTTATGCATTTTTTCTTGATTGCTGATGATAGTTC
Organism: Cimex lectularius; assembly: GCF_000648675.2. Classification (NCBI taxonomy): domain Eukaryota; kingdom Metazoa; phylum Arthropoda; class Insecta; order Hemiptera; family Cimicidae; genus Cimex; species Cimex lectularius. The sequence goes on along the minus strand of NW_019392753.1, from coordinate 860,431 downwards.
GACAAATGCTGAGGAAATCATAGTTGTAAAAACTCTAACGTATGAAGTAAATATTAATTACCTGGCGATTTGAGGCACGCTCATAGACATGAATTTGAGGACGAATAGTGTCAAAAACTCTTAAGAAGAAAAACCTTTTAGCTTAGCTCAGCAATTTTCGGAAAAACTAAAATAGTACAGTGCAGTTAGTTAACCATGTTCACTATGATAATTCATTCTATACCTATCTCTTAGAATCTCAGCTTTTAAATTGTATATAGGAGGTTCAGCAAAACGTTTGTTTTATTTAATTGCTGTTGTTAAGGTAGCTGTATTTCTATGTAACTGTCATGCTTGCTTGTATGTAAGGGAAATAGCTAAATATTATAATGCTGGAACCATTACACTCTTTGGAGTCGGGATTCATGAAAACTTGTATCAATTATTAACTAAGAAACAAACAATGTTATTATATTTCAACATACAAACATTTTTCTTAAATTGGACAATATCTCCAACAAAAAACTACTTTGTTGACTTTACCGTCATCCGTTAAGAAGCAAACTATTCTACGACAAATAACGTAGAAGGCTATTTTAGATAGCGTTCCATTAAATCCACGTATGCTCACTCCAATCAATTTAGCGTTACCGTTGACGCTAACTGTATGCAAATTCTTCTTAATAAACCGAAAAGTGAAGAGAATATTGGTCATGGAAGTGAAAACTGAGTGGACTGCGTGCGTTGGGGCTGAACTGACATTGTAGATAGCCTCTTGAACCCAACTTCGACGGTGGTACGGATAAGACCAAGGTCCACCGAGACACCTCAGACATGGATGATTCTCGCGACTTGTCACGAGAATTCATTGGCTCAGTTCTGCAATATATGTACACGAGTGCATATATGGGCAGAATTAGGACTATACGTATAAAATAAAGTAAATAATCATACTAATTATTAACGGAAACATTTAATAAAAAAAGTTCATACTTGTGCATAATCAACAAAAATGTTAAAATAGAGAGAAAAAAACATATTGTAAATAAATGCTTGGAAATTGGAAGATCGGACTGAGTAAAGCATAAGGGTGAATCACGCATTAGAGGGGGATCCGATGGCTCGTCTAAGCACAGCAGTTGGGTAACACAGATATCTTTCTATCCTTGCCAGCTTATTCCAAGTTCGATCCTCTTAAACGCGTTTATTTAATCTCCCAATTTACTAACTATATCAGCCAACTCGACCCATTTACTTTGAAAAATCACTTTCGGCTAATCGAGCTTTGATTCCCCCCCCCCAAAGGTGGCATTTAATACGATGAACCCCTTATACCAAATGATTTTCAGTGTCTAACTTTCCTCTAATATTCGTTATGGTTAAGTCTTTCAATATCTATCTAAAGGGACATAATAAATTAGAAAATAATTTCAATGATCTTCAAGGTACGGACCGAGACACGGAAGTGTGGTCACCGGTTTTAATGCAACTTTTTTTAGTGTTATTTAGCTTTAAAAATACCAAACTATCCAATAGACCCTAGGAGGCGAAAAACTATGTAATTTTAATATATATTTCTTTTTAAATATGGTTTTCTGCCTTTCAAGTGCATGTATTTCAAGGTTATTATAAATCTGGGGATTGGTGATTTTACCGTAGGATAAGAAAAATTATGCAGGATCTTACTAAATGAGATAAGATATAGCAATATTAATATTAAAAGTTACAAAAACTAAAAGGCGCTTGTAGTAAAGTAGGTCAAAAAAGTTCTTTTTTAAAAACAATTCGAGATAATTTGATCGGAGATACCACTCCATTTAAGATACTAAAATATGAATTTTTAAGGAAATGAAAAAAATAGGTATGGGCAACTTCTGTCGGGTGTCCTGTCCCACTAAAAATTTCAGAACTCCTCTGGATTTTATCCAACCAAGTGTGACAACAGTCATTTTATGCTCTGTTTCTCACTTACAATGACATAATTTAGGGCTGATGTTGTTCCCTTATTGACATACGCTGTTGTCTTTATATTATATAATATAATATACCGTGTGTGTTTTTGTAAAATACTTCTATGTTTGCTTCTGGTTTTGTGTTTATGTAAATTTATTGAAATAACTATAATTTATTAGCGTGAAAGGAAGATCTCGTTTAACCCCGTCCCGAGGAATATCTGTAGGCACTCTCGGGAAGTGAATGTGACCAGACTTCTTTGTTTGCATCGGGTGTTGTGTTCATGTTAATTTATTGGAATGAATGTAATTTAGTAGTGTGAAAGGAAGGAGTTGTTTTAACCCCGCCCGAAGAATATTGACTACTCTGGGGTGAATGTGGGACGCGTGGAGAATAAAAGTAAGTTATTAGCGAGAATGGAGTCGGTTCAATCCCGCCCTGAGGAATATCGAGTACTCTGGGAGAGTTAATGTGACCGTACGTCTATGTTTGTATGTATATATCGTATATCTAGTGTCTATTCTGTAGTTGGTAACTTGAGTTAAAAATGAGAGGCTAGTATTTTAGGATATCGACTTAGTCTTCATTCAATGGCGGTGAGTCAGTAAGAGGAGGCACACAAATGGCCTCAGGTTGAAAAATACCCGCGATATACCAGGAAAAGAACTACAAACACGCAAAAGGCAGGCAATGTCCTCAGCTGTTAACATATACAAGATATGACGTTTTATTTTAATACACTTCCTATTTTATTGTCAAACTAAGGACACAAAGGTAATTTGCTTTTTTGCTTTCCACAATTACCAATATAAGAGGTCGCTGGTGCTAGTATAATTTTTATTAGTTGGCGCGTTAAGCTGACCTGGTGATCAACTTTTTTAAATTAAATTTTTAAACATTTTCAAAGTCTTTTCCATTGTAGACTGGAAAGGACATTAAAAATGTGTGAAATAGCCCAGCAGATTCTAAGTTAAAAATTACCTTTGGAACTATAACTTAGTTTTACAATAAAAAGTCAGGATAAAAATAAAATGACATATTTTATAAAAACGTACACGGTATATTCTTATAATTCATTGTGTTGTGTTTTTTTTTTATCAGTGTTAAACAGCAGAAAGAGACTATGGTAAAGGAATTCTTACCTAATGTAATGTAATAACAATATAAATTACGTTTTAAGAAGTGTAAAGATATTCTCATAAAAACTGCAAACTGCTTAGAGGTTACGTCATTTGTCTGATCAACAAGTGGGAATTGGTTGTCACCGGAAAGTTCAGTTATTTCACACGATCCCAGTTTTGAAAGTGCAAACAAGGGCTCACTCACATGATAGGATATTTACAAAACAAACCAAACCGCTTGGAAAACGAGACCTAACACTGAATGTATCACATCACTTCACCAACGGTATTCAACACTCGACAACGACTGGAAATCCCTAAACACAGCAGGTATTTTAAATTCACTTTCAAAAGGCGACATTGCTTCTAACAATGCAATAATTTTATGTTTAGACAAACAATATTTTTTAAAATTTTATTATACTATTATATAAACTAATGAAAATATTCCAGGTGGATTATGTAGTAAAAACCAAACACCAAAGTTTAAACAAAAATGAAGTTTTTACTTTTAAACAATGAAAAATGTTTTTGTTCTTTTTTTAAATGAGGGTATTTCAGCTACAATGTTATTTGAACCCTCGGGGTGGAGGTGTTTTTGAAAAAAAAAGCCCATTTTGCTGTAAGCACGTCGGGTGGAATGCAGTGCCGTAGGATGCGAACCCGGGACCTTTACCTTACAAAAATGAGTGCCGCGTCAACGACCCCTAATGAATAAGTTTATTTTTCAATATGTATCTACTTAACAAGCTATTTTGGCCATATTTCTCGGTTTTGTGATCTGATTTTGAAATGGTTTTCTTAATTTTTTATTAAATTGAATGAAACTGAAAGAAATCTTCAAATGAAAATGTAGGTTAAAACATGAAAAATCAAGTTCATTTTATATGAAATATAAAAAATGTAATTACTGCAAAGTTAGACAGTAGACTTTATGCTATGTATTTATCACTTTATTTCATACTGAAACTGTTCTTTAAGAACAGAGTAAATTAGTGAAGCATACGGTGAAATTAAACGGGCATGTTTTCGCAAACGCAGTTTGTATTTGCCGGGTTTGGATGTAGCCGGAAGAAGTTCCGGTGTTCAATTTAAGTTTGGAAGTACAGCAGTATTGAGGTTTGACCTTTCGAACACACAAACAAATGAACGATACTTCCTCTCTGGAAAAAATAAAAGGAACGTAACTACCATCACAGAACCTCACTGCTTTAAAATTTAAAATATAACCAGGGTTTAAATAAGCCGTTGAGAAAATATAAAAAATAGAAAACATTTTAAAAAGTAAAAAATAATTTAGTGAATAAAACTTATAAGAATTTATATGTAATATTAAAATTAGAAAGGGATAATGCAATGTATTCCATTTGAAAACAAGACTAATGTTATCTGATAGATTAAATGTCACTTTAAAAAATCTGAGCATGAATTACACAAATCTCCTACGATCTGGAATATTAGATTTCAACTATAACCGGGGATGAAGTAGAGAAAATCTGTATAAGATATTATAAATGTTTAAACGGTATTTTAGGGGACCGCGGTAGCCGAGTGGTTAGCATGAGAGACTCTCACGCCGCGGTCGTGGGTTCGATTCCCACCGTTGCCCCTGGCCCTTTTTTCCCAATAACCCCCCAAATTTGAATACACANAAAAAAAAAACGGTATTTTAACCCAACATTACGTCGTTTCTGTGCAATAAGAAACATCAGAGAATTATGTGGGATTTTATCCGATGGCAACCGGGTCGACATTTGTTGCGATGATAAAGGAGCGGAGAAAAAGAAATCCGCGCAACTGTTTCACATAAGTATCATGACGCCCGCCTTTCTGCTTTAAGAATTGATTTTCAAATCATATTCTTCTATCTGAAAGAATATATTCAGCGACTTGTTTACCATGTGTACCACGAGTTGGATGGGACGAAAAGCCGCCAGAAAGAAAAACTTTTCACCTCTAAATTTTATTTCACATCTTTGAAAATTAATGTAGGGTGGCGAAACGTCGAGACCAAGGGACACCTACCTTTTTGAACTGCATTTAAAGATTCATTTTTGTTTACTTATAGATTTATTTATTGATACTTGAGTGTCAAAATTTGTCCAACCAGTATTCTACATTGACTACTATATACACAAAGTGGTGTACTTATTATTTTATTTACGTTCAAATCTTAGTCAATAAGCAAGTTCAAAGAGGTTGGTCCTCTTCAGTATGCTCACTGGGTGCTGTTTATGCAGTCGGCCGCTGCGGTATTCGTATATCCTTGCAGTCAAGATTTATGCTTTGGGGCATAAACCTCAGTGAAGAGTGCGAAAACTCAGGTCACGATTAATACATTCCGTACTAAGGGGTATCAAACATGTTCTTTTGTTCTTTGTTTTGTAAGTTTTGTAAAATCAGCTATGTTACTCTTTTTGACACAGCTGTATGCCATAGATCCAGATGTGGTTATAAACATGAATTGTGTTTTGGATTGACCATTGGGAGTTTCTTCCTAAAGGCCAATACATTTGTCCAATTTTAAGATTTAATTATTAAAATTTGTCTGCAGATTTTTCTAATCTTTTGTCCATCAGTCTTTCCGCTTGCTCATACTTCAAAAGCATTGTAGTTTCCAGTAACAGAGCTAAATTGTCATCTTGTCATCCACGAATGTTGTGGATATGGTTGTGCTTTCAATTGGAGACTGGCGTCCGAGGTCACTGTTATAAAGCAAAAACAGGATTGGTTCTCTTTCGTTTATAATCTATTCTGTGATCTATATCAACCGTTGAATGTTTTGTTCTAAAGCCAAAATAGTTTTGTATGAAGCCCTTTTTTTGATGAAAGGATCAACAAGAATTTCGAAATCACTGGAAGTCGAGATTCTATATATATATTCTTTATATTACAAAACTTCACTCGGTGGTTTAACACTCTTCGCTATCGTGTGGTGATATCATTGCGTTATAATTACTATATTGTGTTCTACCTTTCAGATTCGAGGAAAATGTTTTAACCTTGTTGCCGCGTTAAATAAACGGGATAGTTTTACGATTCTTTTGTTGGCTAATTTTTGCAGGATTTCTCCCATTATGATATCAAATCACGCGCTCTTTCTTGAGTTTATGTTTGATTTTATATTATGAGCTTAGTCTTTTGTAGTAATAAAGTTTCTAAACCTACGTCACACCAGACCGCATCTCACGATCTCCAAATAATCGTTAATTACTTATTCGTCTTCTCCTAGAAGAAATTTTTGTTACACAAGGTATCTTAATTATGAGATTTCAGCTCACTTAAATATTTGTTCTAGGTCATTAAAAATACACAGGTCGATAGATCGTGGTAATCAAGGGATACCTCTTTCAACCGGAATTAAGATAATAAAAAAAGGAATCATTTCAGAATTTCATTGCTATCACTGTACTCAGGCTTTATGTATATATTAAGATAACACAGGTAAATAATGTTTAATTTTTATATAACAGTACCTGGTAAATATGCATGAAAATTTCATGCCACAAAAAAAAACTGAATAAATAAATTTGCTGCGCTACAAAGTAATCGTTGACCTTTTTCTACATGAACTCTTCACACTAGCTGGGAACCAAAGTTGGGTTTTAGATTTTTTCTTCTCTTTTTGTTGGATATTTTTCATCTGGCCATAACTTAAGAGGCTTAGGAGGAGTTGCCTCAAACTACCAACATATTTATAAGAATTAATATTTGAATTTCTTTCTATAGTGTTTGGTTGTTATAAATGTTTTTCAAACGACAAAATGTAACACCAATAAAAAGCTGTGCCATTTTAGTATTGCATATATCAATCTGAATTTAAATTATTGTTATAACACCTTATCTTATATCTTTCTTATAGGTTACTCCAGGTAGCCAATATCATCTTTTTTTTCATTATTTTGGACGGTAACAGCACTATTTATGACGAAATCAGAAACTGTCTCAGATATCAAATTATGAAGTCTTGAACCATATTGTAAAATTATTATTATGGCTTTTGTGCTAAGTACTTTCACAGCTTATAGAAAATACTTTATATCCTATGCAATTTATTCTAGAAATAAATTATTAAATAAGGTTTTTCTCCATTTTGGCAAATGTTCCTATAAAACAAATTCTATCCTACAACCTAAAAATACATTACGATAGATACAGTAGAAGCAGCAGGTTTTCCTCAATACTGACTAGCACAAGAGAAACCTTTGTAATTTTCAAATTAATTTCATTACGCTATAAGGTACTCGGTTGATTTGTTCGTTTATTTCACGACAATTACACGACGCTTAAATTCCCTAATAAGAAATAAAATAATTTAAGACAAACCTACATAATTAACGTTTGTAAACCTTCGTTTCGTTATCAAGTGACTTTACTGTTTGACACATTACGTATGTAACTGCTCTTTCATAAAAACATCAACCAACGATATGAAAATAACAATGGTTGCGTAATAAAATATACTATTTTAGACGGGAATGATAGGAATCAGTGTCAATTGCAGTGTGATGGTTCCAATTGAACTATCTTGCCTATTTACTTGTAGGAGGAATGGCACATAAAATGTTTCTTTTACAAAGATAGGATGGGACGTGAACAAAATCGTATTTTAAACCGTTCAACGTCAAACCGTAAACACCCACTTAACCACACAAACGTGGACTTATTGTATCGATCTCTGGGGGTCAACCATGCATTGCAGCTCCCAACTCATCCAAAGATTCCGATTGGAAGCCCTATCAAAATTGTTAACCTTTCTTTTTAGGTATCAAACTTCACTTTTTACTAAGTCTATAATGTTCCAGAACTAGCGAAAAATTTTTACAAAAAATTCAATTACTTCCGTTTCATGCACATACACATTCCAAATCCTCTGTCCGTCAGCACCGTTCCACTACCATCCAGCCTATGGCCACGTGATTCCCTACGTCGCGACTAAGAAAATTGATAAAGTTAAATCATTATTTATTTTATTTCATAGGAGGCTAACCAACTGCCCATACACTAAGTTATTTAGAGATGAAGTCCATAATTTTTTTTCCAATTTTTAGAGCTAACATATACGGAATATAACAGACCTATTGCTTGAAACAACACTAGAATTTTATCGTTATTAATGATATTATCGATTTTTGCCTTAAGGCTTAAATCGTCATTTCTTCCAACTCGTCGACTCTTTCTCAAATTTTACCAAACCTATATAAAAAAGATTTGGTAAAAATTATCGAAGCATAATAATAGAAGTACATAGTGTTTCAATAGGTTTTTATGTGTCTACATGTCAATTATACAGTAAAATACCAGAGGAAAAACAGGATAATGCCTAAAGGTTTCTTTTGAAAATAACAACATGATTTTCAATTTAAGTAGATTTTTGTGAATCAATGAATATGTTTCTTAATTATAGTAAATTAATTGTTCTTCTTGTGTATGGTTGAAGGAAATGCTATTTACGTGGCATAATAGCACACACATACACACACGCACGCACACAAATAGACTAAAAATGACATGCAACTGGTCCGTAAAAAAAAAAATATATATATATGTATATACTATGACAGTCTTCAGTTGTGTTCATGGGTGGAATCAATACATTAGATCGAAATTTGCACTCTCGGAGAATTTCTTTTGAAGGAAAGAAGTCAGTGTTATAATTTGTTTACTTTCGGATTTACATAGCTCAATTTTAGATCTGTTTTTAATATTTCATTTATTGGATCAGCGCTTTTTATTATACCTCGATCCAGGCAATGCGAATGATTTGACCAACTAAGAGATTACTCCTTTTAGTCCCTATCTGATTGGTATTTTTGTGCCAAATTGTGTTTTAGAGTTCAAAGTCATTGTGGACCCTGTGGACGAAATATTGTAATATATTGGCAATTAGATGAATTTGATGAAATTTTATGCGTCCGACCAGGGGCCCCTATTCACCATTTGGCCGAAGTTACATTGACTTTTCTCATCATTCCAAATAAGAAAATGTTTTCTTGAGAGCTTTTCCTCTCCTGCTACGAATAGCGGAGGTGAGATAAATCCCTATTTGTCTCGAATAAAGTACAGAGGCCCTTCTAGAATGAAGAGGCGAACAACATAAAGTCCGTTTTATTTTCTACACCCATCCCTTATGCGATTCACTCTTGTTTGATATTACATCTGGACTTTATTGTTTTTTTACTGTTTGCATAGAGGCATTTATTTTTCAAATTTTTTATTATGCCCTGCGACAATTTTAAAAACCGGTAGTGAGTTTATAATGTATCATGAATTCATGATATAATCATACTTACAAATATGCTGCTATACTATTATTTCCTTAAATTATAAAGAAGTTTTTTGTTTTTTATATACTTGTACTTTTGGCACAACAATAACCAATAGCTTTAAAACAATACTGCGACGAAATCCTGGTCGTGAATCCCGCGAAGGGGAATGCCGATGCTCTTGGCAGCGTTTTGTAAAATATTTCATTCTCGACTGATGATAGGAGTGTTAAATGGCCAAAACGTTGCCAAATATCAATATCCAAGAACTTTACACACAACTGGAAACGCCCTTTAGTGAGTATTTTTTCCTAAGTTGGATTATCAGGAAAAAAGGAAAACAACTGACTTTTTCTCCAAGTCTGATAGCAACATCGCGTGGAGGTAATATTGAATTTCATTATTGATACCTATCTTATACATCTGAAACGTGACGTCCTTCAGACCCCTGGTATTTCCCTTATGAATACTGTAATTGAAAAGCTTATTCAAGGCTTCAACAAATTTTTATTTGTTATTTCCATATTTTAGAGTCTTAATCAAGAGGATTTTCATATGCCATTTATTAGGGAGATTTCGCTTAATGTTTCCTATATTTCAAGGTCACAGTTATATTTAACGTCTTTTAAATAACACTGACGTTATTGGAAGACTTTTTGTATAACGGATTTTGTCGCTAAGACTAAATTTATTGGGTAATAGTTCAGGTTACAGTCTATCTGTTAAGCTTGTAAACGAAGGTACCGTTCGCGGTTGCTATGGATTTTCTCTTGATTGTTGACGATAGTTCGGTAAATGCGAGTATGTAGAATAGATGTAAAAGTTCTACCTTACAAAGTAAATATTGATTACCGGGCGATAAATGAACGTATAGAATGTAAATAAAGACGAAATGTGTCAAAAACTCTCTAGAAAAACACTTTCGCTTGGGTTAGCAATTATAATAAAACTAAACTATTACATTGGTTAAAGTGGTTCTACGTACTCTGCTACTTTTTGTTTGGCAGATTCTTCCCTTTTCTTTCATTAAATTTAACAATAAGTATTCTCTGATACTACAGTGTATATAAAATAGATTTATTTTAGAATGACTATCTTAACCTACTCCTTATTGTTGGTTATTTCAACCTTGGTATTCATTTAATTTAAAGTTGTTTATAAAGCCGAAATGACTTCCGTCAATTGCTTTTTTCCAAAAGAGCAGGCTCCAGTTTCGACGTAACACACTTAACATTGCGATTTTTAACTTTCACTTATTGTTTTATAAAAGTGGAGATAGCGTAATTACTAAAATTTACAGTCCAACAGTCAGAACTCTAGGAAAAAAATGTTGACAAATGAACGAGAAGAGGGTCCCGGGGGAATATTTATAGGTCTTGAGCTAACACCCTGGCATATCTAAGGCGAACACAGGAACAATGGAGAAAGGGCAATTAATACATAGGAGACAGAAAACCCATTTATGCTGGACTAGGGTGAGAGACTTGGTACAGAAAAAGCGTTTCTTTTTTTTACGGACAGAAGGTGACACCGTCCTTCCTATTAAAGATGGAATAAAAGAAAACATCCATGGCGGAATCCCCACACCACAGAAAGTTCGTACAAAAAGGTACTCTTTATTATTTTGCTCTTTGCTCTCACAAAAAGTACATAACCCATGCAGTGTGTCCCTGATGAGTTTGTTTCAGATTTTTTGAAAAATCTATCTTACCTCTTCTTTGAAAACACAGGGATGAAAAAACATACGTAAATTTTAATTTTCTTCTTGTCCGTTCCTCGCACAAACAATAGCATCTAGAGGTTTTTCAATTATATGCTATTATCGCAATATTAAAAAAGGTCTAAGGTGTAGAGTGTATTTATATTGATTGTGCATAATTTTATTTAGAAAATGAAATCGAAAAAATGAAAAAGTATTGACAACGCGTTATATATATATATTATTCATGCATTCAATCTTTAGGGTTGTATTTTTTACTATTTTACTTAGCAGGTTTTTAAATAAAGATAAAAAATAAGGACTCAATCAAAAACCTGGACAGCGAGACCGTGCCCTTTCTTAAAGGTAAAAGTTCTGTAAATATATAAATCACCCCCCCCCCAAAAAAAAAAATTAAAAATCTGAACACTTGTATTGATTTATTGTACGTAATAAGTATATAGTAAATAATAGTATAAAGATCAATAGCTGTCTTAAAACGTAAATAACAATACTTTTACACCCTTTAGATTAAAAATAAAATACATCAGTTCAATTCCTTCCTTTCCGGAGCTGACTTGTCGAGTGAGTTGATGGTTCTTTTTCAATTATTTTCTTTGATGAAACAATAAATTTGAGTAAAAAATGAATTATTATTTTTTGTCTTAAACGCATGATTTTAAGGCGAAAATATCTCGACCTGGCAGATGCATTGGGTAACGACGGATTTAGCCTCCGTTACACAGTCCTGCCGTCTCTATCATCAGCGGTTTTGGGCAACCGGAAGTCGCGATAAAAGATAAGGTATTGTTCGACGACAAGGTACGACGGCTAGAGACGATAGTTTAATTGTTCTTACCGCATTTTACAGCAGTCATTTAACGGCTTCCTTAGTAGACATCAGAAGGCGTCGAGAGAATAACCAAATCTGTAGACGCGTCAGGATGTATACTTTACTGGAGACGCATTGGGTGGAAAGGTATTTCGCAAATCAGCATCTCTCTCGCTTGGACATTTGAATAATGGGAGTGGGGCAGTTATCTACACAGATGAGGGGTTTGTTTTGTGACAATCAGATGATAGGGAACGTGTGTGGAGAAGACGTGGAGAACGCTTTGATTCATGAACCATGCGTGAGTCATGGCCTTTTCAAAGACATGGTATTTAGTGGAATCAACGCCTATGCCCATACCGAACTGATTAACATACATTATGACCTTGGACTACTCTAAAGTGTATTGAGTGAAGTTCTTCTGGAAGCTGTGGTCCCATTCGCTCCATTTATTGCGGACAACTCCGCATTTCCATATGACAATGCTCGACCGCATATAGCTCGAGTTGTCACTCATTACGTGAAGGATGTAGGGATTAACAATATGAGTTGGCCAGCACGTTCTCCTGACATCAATCCTATAGTACACTTACGGGACATGACAAAAAGACGAGTTAGAAATCGTTCGCCGCCTCCAAGAATCGTTGAACAGCTTCAACCCACTCTTCTTGAAAAATGAGATTCTTATTCTCAAGATGAATCCTCTTGGCGAGAGGGCGTATACGTGCTAAAACTAGGTAATAAATTGCAAGTTAATTAATAAAATTATAATCTATCACTAAAGTGAATTTTATTTCAATCCATCGTAATTAATATTGTGTGTTTTTTAGCGACCGGTCGTTCAATATTTTCTGAAGTGGTGAGGCGTACAGTATTATAAGCAAATCATACATACATATATATACATATATATATNTTTAATTTAATGATTATTAATTTAAATAGATTTGAAGAGCTAGGGGTCATTTATTATGTTTGCCAGGGCAAAAAGCATGCTAATTTAACGTTTATCGACAATTAGTAAACAACAAAAAAAAACCTTCAAAATTTATTGACGACCACTTGTTGAATTTTTTTTTAATAAATGCTGAATATGGCACTAAAATAGCAAAAAAAAAAAATAATAAAAGCCCGGGAAGTTGAGATCAAAACAGTCACTGGACATTCTGACAAAAAAAAACCTCGTGATGAAAACTTGTATTATTTATCTCTTGGTATAAGAAATACCCATAGTTTAAACATTTCATGGAAAGTGTGTGTAACGTCTTTGGCCTGTATGAATTATGCATCATCGTCTGTATGACTCGTGCATCATGGAAAGCCCATTCAACGTAAGCACGGAACGATAAAGGAGTCAAAATCAGGTAAAGCGATTCTGAAAGAAAAAAATCTTTGCGGAAATACCTAATGAGCTTGACTTCACCATAAGAAAGTAACGTAGTTAAATTTAAATCAGCCTGTCGCCGTATCACTAATTTTAAATTAACCAAGATATTTTGAAGAAAGGCGATCTTTGAGTGTCCCTTGCGCCAGTGCTCGTTTGTTGACTTTCTTGTAAGACGGCACAGTAATTCTTAAAATAAAGGTTTAAGGGTTTGTTTATTAACATTTTGCTTATTAAGATATTTGAATAATGTGAGGTGCGAAATACATCCTAAAAAATAGGTACTTAGGTACTTATAGGTACTTAGGGGATAGGGATAAAAGAGGTGGCCACAAGGCCTCGACTTGAGAATATCTAATGTGTTCCTCTAATTTTCTAAATCACGGCTAAGTTCAGGTTGTTATTAAACTTCCAAAGCCTTGCCAGGGGCTCTTTAGTGTAGGATGTTGTTTACTTTTCTCACCCAGTTGCAAGAATTTACACCTACAGACTCTCACACAAACATAGAAGTGTTATGTGGTCTCCTCTTCTTTCTGGCAGTGTTTCTTCTGGCTGTACTCCTATCCGGTGTATGTGCCTTCTTAGGCAGGAGTGCTCTTTCAAAAGGCCAACCAGAATCCTGGTTCTGTAGCAGTTACCTTCCAGTAATTCCTTTGTAAGTCTTGCGGATGGCCATTAAACGAATCTCTTCGCGTGCCTCACGCATTAGGTATTGGTCTACGAGGACTCATTAAGATGTATCCTTTTTGCGGCAAGGTGCTACGCTACGAAATGGTTTGGGGTGTAGAGAATTCACATTGGTATATTTCGGCCAACATATTCGCTTTTTCATTGCTCTACCCCGAATGTCCAACAACCCCTGCAAGGGTCGAGTCATTGGTCACTGGTATCTGAAGGAATCCAAAAAATAGAGGGACTTAATATTCTTGAGATTTTTCTCTTTTCGTAAAGGTTATATTAATAATATGAATTCTTCAAATACATTATTACTAATACTTTTTTTATTAATTGAATCCAGAGACTCATAAGGTTATTTAGAAGTATAAAAAATCAAAGGTAACCCACACTGTTCACTATCAGCGATATAAACATAAAAATAAAATGATTTTAAATACATCCTATAAGTTAACAAAAACACGATAACTGTCACCAAAACAATTAACTTCGATACCATCTGTTACGGAGCAACAAGTTTGGGGGGTCGATATCCTATTTGAACAAGTATAAGTTTCTTTTTTGTGTAATAAGGCTATAGACGTTTAGCACCTTCTCCCTTCAACTATATATAATGAAACAATCAACGGAATCGTACTCGGGCAAATATACAACTTCATAATGCCAGTAAAAAAAACCTAAACTTAAATCTAGCCAACTAAACTAACATAAAGGGTCTCTAACACTCACGTAACCGTATCTGACCAAAATGCGCACTTTTTCGTACTGCGAAATCGATGAAGTGAAAATGGTCACGCAAATAAAAATGTGTACATCCAGCCCAAAACTATTCATGCTAAAAGGTTGGAACCAGTTGAACAACATGTTCAATGAAACAATGTATCTTGGTAGACTTTGGCCAAGTTAGGAAAGGCTTCACGTTTATCAATAATTGTCATTTCCTGGACCAATGCTGTGCCAGCAAGGCTTAAATTATTAAAAAAAAATGTCTAGAAACGCCTACCGATGGTCATAGACACTACAGCTTAGCACGTTAAAACTCAATATCTCAAACTTTAAATAGTCAGGAACTAATTCAAAGTAGATCAACTTAATCATGTTAATGCATATACCGGACTGTTAGCGGTGTCATATTTCAAATTCATGGGTTCGAGTCCGCCTCATTGAACTAACTTTTCATCTCAACTTTCTTTGCCTAATTTAGTCTTCTTTAAAAAGCATGTGAATATTAACTATGTTGACATAAATCGATACTTGTCAGAACTGGTAGCTTTATTATATATAATAAAGACTCTACTTACACCTAATGAGCAAACAGCCAAAAAATTACTTTGTTTATACGATCAAAAGCAAAAGTAAACAAAACCAATTATTCCCATTGATTAAACGGAATCGAGAATCGGCAATAATAGCTTTATTATATATAATAAAGGCTCTAATTACACCAAATTGGTAAAACAGCCAAAAAAATTACTTTGTTTATACGATCAAAAGTAAACAAATCCAATTATTCCCATTGATTAGAACGAGTCGAGATTAGGCAAAGAAATCTGATTTTTTTTGCAATTCACCTAACATTTGTCGTTCTATTCATATCAAAGGATTTCTAAATATGTAACATTTTAACAGTTTCAAACAAATTCTTGAGTTTTGCCAACTGCAGACTTCTAAGTTCTCATTTTTATGATAGAGATCAATGAATAAGTTCCTACATTATGCAAATTTTCTCGTAACTCGTAGTGGACTTGTGACTAGATTTTATCATCTATTTACTACATAACAAATTCTGCTTTTTTATTGTAGAACCATGGAAATTAATTGTTTAGAATATAACTGACGACTGTAACCAAAGGTTTTTAAACATAACCAAATTTGAACCAATCAATAAACAATTTGAAATCATGAAAATATCCAAGGATTTAATCACAATATTGCTTTTTAAACTGACCTTGAATGTATGACACTAGCCAAAGCATGTAGATATCAAAAATCTAGAGAGATTAGCATGCACTTCGTTAGTCTAATGAAAGAGCTGAGTTAGCTGAAAGGTTTTAATAAAATTACAATTAAACAACATTCTGCAACATAACAACAACAAAATGATGAACGGTGTTCTAGACGGGTTATTTACAAGGGCGTTTTATTCAAAACAGTGTCATAAAATCTCAATATAGAGACAGAAAACTGAGCTGTTGACGTCTGTTAGGTGTGAAATACAAGATGAAAATATAAAAGGAAAGAGAAGGATTTGGCTTTTGAAGAAATTTTCCTTGTCGCGTTAATGAGCAAATGAAAGTTTAGACAGTGGAAGGAGGAAGAAGTAAATAAAAGAACGGGTCATTTTCGCCTGTTATGATATGGCCGAGTAAAAGGGACAGCAAGTCTCAAGTAATTGAAAACCTGATTGGATTAAGTGGAGGGTTTAGATAGATAGAATGGAGACCGGATTGTCCTGGAGGGTGAAAAGGGGAGAGTCTTGAGATGTTGGCTTTATGGTAGGTTCGGTAGGGATCTAAACCTCAATTCCACCTTGTGAAAGGGAATTGGAATGAGGTTAGAGAACAATTCGCAGCCTGCGTTTAGTGCCCTATAAGGGACAACTGTTTTAATCTTGCCCGGATTGCAACCCGACTTGACCAATTACTGATCGCACGTTATAATTTGGAAACTCACGCGGGTGGTAGGCAATTTCTAAGATTTTACCTATCCTCGAAGAATCTTTTTAATTCGGCATGCTGTATAATTTGATGATAATGAAGACAGACCGCCATATTCCGTTCATTTCTGAGATCCAGCACTCGGACTTGGAAATAAATACTCGACTTCACACAAACCAGCCAGATCCAACATTGAACGTGGTTAAAAGATGAAACACGTCTGACAGACCAACTCATCGAAGGTAGATAATGCAAAATGACAAATCGAAAACAAATGACACTGCTACAAAATTTACATTTGATCATTTAAATATTAAAAATAAACGAAACCAATGTAATTATAATTGAAAGTTAATATTAAAACATTGTGAAATGACAAATGAAAGGAAAGAAAATATTTGAAAACAGACTTACTATTGCTAGCACCATTGTGCCCCACTGCGCATTACGGCCCTTGAAACAGCATTAAAGAAATTAAATTTACTCGACAGAGGTACTTCTTTCTTACTAATGAAGTTATTATAAGTTGCGTGCGGACTTGGCTATGGGTAATTTCTCTTTAATGTGCTTAACGCGAATTAACTTAAGAGTTAAAGAAATGGCAGGATGAGTGTGTCCTCTACAGACTCATTCCCTTTTGCACAAGAGAAACACTGTATTTAGGTTGCCTGGATGTTTCCTAAATTAAATAAACTTTCATTTTTTTTTTTTTTTTTTTTGATGGGAAGAATGTAACTGCTGCTCTATCTTTTCTTTTTTTAATCAATATTTATCTCGTACGCACATACGTATACACTATTTTCGGAATTAATTTAAGTCGTACAGTCAATTTGGTTTTATGTCAATTTTAACTAACAAAAGAGAGTCACCTTTGAAACTAAATAAAATCCATTATAACATTAAAAAAATTTTGGTGACACTAGGTCGAAGAATATTAGACACGTGTGACCTTTATTGTCAATGGGATAAAAACTTAAGCTAATTTAAGTAACTATTTAATATATTTTTCTGATTTTTTGTGTGGTGTATTTCAAGTTTGATATATATTGCATGATTTCCTTTTTAAGTAAGATGCAGGATAATGATATGTAGGATCATAGTAAAATGGCTCAGTTTCAGAAAGGTTTACGAAAAGGAATGCTTCCAGTAAAATAAGCTAAAAATTTCTGATTCATGCACACTATAAAACTATTTATTATGAATTTTCGTAGTAACAAAAAATTAGACATTTTCGTGCTGGATCCGCCGGGGCCAATTTTTTTCTGGTGTTCCTGTCTACTTGCTGGCTTTAAAACTTTATAATCCATCTGAATTTTATCCGAATTCAACGTTGTTATAACTGTCCGAGAGCTGGTTGTTTTCAGTATCATTCTGTGGCAAAAAACTTTAGGGTTAATATCATAAGCAAGAAAAATAAGGATGAAATCGACAAAAACTCTCCAAACGTCTTATTCTATATCTCCAGTTCTAATTTATTTACGGAGTCTCCATATATGCCATTACATGTAATGTATATGTTTCAAAAGATACGTATATGAATCTTCATGTGGACAAGTAGAGAAGAAAGAAATCTAAGAATTTTATATATTTGTAATTTCGAATAAAATCGCATTCTTGGAAGGCGAAAATTTTACGGAAACAAATATTTTTGGCTTTTTTCAAAAAATTGTATTTCCGCGTTTTTGATATTACAGAGAACAAATATCAGGTTTGTTTCTTGTAAAAAAACTTAAATTTCTTTACTACGTAGCTTGGTTACAAAATTCTGAATTTTCATACATATAGATTCCGATTTACAATGGACCTATTGTAGATCTGCTTTGTGCCATGATTCATTATATTTGAAACCATAAAGAGTTTTGTATTAAGAATTGATTGCAATAGGGGCAGATATGAACTGGTGATATAGCTTCCAGCTGGACGAATACGACCGATGTCTGACAGGTAAAACTCTAGGTGGGTGATTCTCGAGGCTTGCCTGTAGTTTATTGTAAATTACAAAACATGGAATTGCCGATCAATACGTCGAGAATTGATACGGAAAACTCTGTATAAACGTGTGCAGATTTGAGCTTATATAAATCACTAATCAGCTTAGGGATGAAAAACATAAATTCACCTATTTGCAATCGTATTATTAAAGGTTCCACGTGGTTCGAGACCATTTGGATGTTTATTCTTGTTAAGAAACTTTCAAGCAAGAGTATGTGAGGATATTAAAATAATTTCCAAAGAAATCGTGTAAAATAGCTGGTTTTTGTACCATTTTAAATATAACTCGTTATAAGTCCATTTGAAGTTTTATTCCGTGGCACTGACTTTTCCAGAGCGTTACCCACTTCCCAAAGTTTGACGGAGATATATATCTTGGATAAATAGTTAAAATCATAAACTCCTTAAAAGATAAAGTCGTCAAAATGATTCGTTAGATTTGCAGGCTGATGTATCATTGACTTTGAATTTAAGCCAAACGCAAGCTGGTTAAACAAGACCTGGGTCAACGTGTATTTTTGTTTATATTATACATCCAAACTGATATCTCATGGTTGTTAACATTGATTTTACGATAGACTAAATCACTGCATTAGTCGGCGAATGACGCCGGTTATCACGTAAGAATAGCTTTGAACGACTCAACGGGCAAATAGCCGTGCAAAACAGTTTTTCCACCAGTTGGATTATTTTTCTGTCGTTACAAAAATTACGAAAGTCTTCTTGATAAACGATTCGTGGATTATTTACATGGTTACATGAATAGTGAATTTATTTGATGAACAAATAACATGCTTAGGTGCAATTAGTCGCATTTAGAGGGAAAACGTTTCCTATTTTCTGCCTTTTTGGGTTTGTCTTTCAAATACCATTCGTGATTAAAAATCGTTAAGAGAATTGATGTAGTTTGTTAGCCGATCCTTATTCGATGGCCAACGTTTCCGTGTATTAGATTTTAAAGTCTGGTTTAAATAAAGCAAAATATTAAAATTTGACATTGCTCGCTGTCATGAATGACAATTACAGAAATCAATTACGGTAATGTCGCTTAGCGGCCCCAGCCCGTGTTGCAAGGTAGCACTTTTAATTAGAAGGATTGGATGCCTCGGACGAACCCCACAGCCTCACTCTGTTTGTCCGAAGAAGTCTTGTATAAATTTGATTGTGTTGTGACGGTCAAAAGAGATGTCCTAGAAGTCTTAGCTGTTTTCCAATTCTTAAACCTTGGTACCCATTGAGCAGTGCATACGAAGATAATGTAGGTGGTAATTTCTTCTTCTTCATTGCATAATCTACAAACATCGTGTTCTGCAGGGATTTCTCAGATCTTAGTGAGCGATAGTGCTATCGCTCTCAGTTTTACACTGTAGCTGTAGCGATGTGTTAAAGTACTATAAACATATTTTCTCTTTAAGTTTTGCTTTCGTTTTGTGCTTCATTCTGCTAGTGAACGAAATTGCGTTATTGTCCACGTTGGTCGAAATGATGGTATTTGGTTGTAGTATAAGAAGTGTAATTTTACCATATGTATCAGCCTAGAGCTGTACAGTTAAATGTAATTGTAGATACCGTAATAAGGAGGAGGGTAGGTTATAAAAGATTTCTTAGTGCCATACCTTTCGAAATACAAGGCGACACCTAAACACAGCACACAAGCGCTCAATTTTATTATTAACGTGTACATTTTTGTACTAATTTTTAGGAATTTTTCCATGCCTTTGAATTCTTGTGGCGTATTTGTAAAGTGTTTGATGAAGCAAATTATGACCAGGGAGAAATCGTAGGCCCCATTATGACAATATTGTTAAGTTAATGGTATAGACTAGTAAGAAAAATAGATTGAGCATAAAAAATACAATTTAAAGGTTTAAGCAGACTAATTTTGTCAAATGTCCGTTTAATGGTAAGGATATTTCTAGCAGGATTATCCCGGCAAAAATCACTGTGAACTGAAACGCTCTAACTTCATGGATGCCGAAGTTTCTTATCCCACTTAGGGAAATTGAGTAAATTAACGGCCGTAATCTAATCCGGGCGGAATTGAAATTGAGGTAGATCCCTCGTCATATAGAGGACTGTTGTTAGAAAGGGATGTAGGACAATCGTGTGGTATGATTTAGCAAACAAACTGGGCGAATGCGGCAGATTCGGAACCGAGGGTTGGTCGTAAGAGAGATTCGGGCACCGGGAAAGGTTTAACATACGTGATGGGAACTTTACACAGGGACGGACTAATTGAACAACTTTAATAAGCAAACTGCTACCTACGGCAAATGGATGACTATATTATTGTTATGTGTATTCACTACACCGTCTCTAATATCCACCGATTCCCTTCTTCGCACCAACGCTTTTACACAACAAATCAAAACCTAATTAGGCCAGGTGTTCAGGATACGTTAACTCAGATTAGCAAAATTAATTAACATCTTAATACAAGCAACGACTTTATCCGGTGGCCTTTTTTGAGTATATATATATATGATATGTCTTCCCATATATGTATGAGGAAGGAGGTATTCCAAAAGGGATGTAAGAGGAAATAAGCTCATTCTGGACTTCTGGACGATTTGACGGGGATAAACTCAGTTTCTTAGTAATCATACACCATAAACAGTAGGATAATGTAACACCTGCTTGCTTTTCCTCCTGAATAAGCCCATTCTATAAAAGAAAATTATTGCTATTTCTTTTTGAAAAAAATTGGATTTAAATGACAGCGGATTTTCTTGAGGTTTAAAAAATAATTATATTATAAGAGAATGTTGGAAACTAAATGCTGCTAACTACTAGATGTTTTAGAGCGGTTACAATCCATTATTTTTATTAAAATCGTTTAAAATAAAATGTGTAATTTTCAATGAAAAAATAACAATGTTTTAAACATTATTAGGAAAAATCCATCTAACAGTTTCTCTGCTGCGCTTAAAATTTATGTTATTTAGTTAATAAAAAAGTCACTAAATCTAGCCAGGTAGGGTAGCTACGTTTACCAACTTATATTAGCTAGTTGACACTCTTGACCAGACTGTTGCATTAAGTCAGGAGCTGCCCAAACTTTTTAGCCTGCGGACCCCTTTCACAAAACAAATTCCAGGTCGGAACCTCTGTTATTCAAGTATTTGAAATTAGATACTTGTAGTATATAGTAAATTAAAGTTTTGTAAATTATCCAGTCCATTCTTGATTAGGTGATGGACAGGGATATCACTATGAAAGCAAGCATTGGATTGACATATGTTCTACCTACTTAACATTATTTACAAAATCCTGAACACAAAAATTAAAATGGAATGAACGATCTGTACTAACTTGCAACCTTGTATCACGCGCTGTTGAAAAGTAGTAAATAAAGACTTTATTTAGTAAATAAAGGCTCCACACTTCAAAGTTATGCACCAGATATTTCATCGATCAACGTGCCGTACTCAAGCTCTAGTTTGTTTTCTTTTAAAAAATCCTTTAACACAGGAAAACCCGAAACTGGATTTTTCTTTTGAAGGCGCGAATTATGGAAGTTGCTAATGAATGTTTTCGAAAATTGTGGTATTTTTTCCTTGCAAAGAAATTCTCTTCTCATTCATTTTCATGAAATTATCTGATAAATAGACGGTATACATTGCCATTTATCCTCAATGAAAATTTGAGCAATTTGACATTGTTGTCCGTCAGTAGAGATAAGATTTCAGAACGACATGTAATCGTGATAGAGCTTTCCCATGGCACAGCCACCTCACTTCTGTATGGAGAAGTAGGGAATGATGAAGGCCTCCCATATCGTCCGTAAGGTTTGAGGAGCAGCCCAACCAGTTACGTGCCCGTCCTCATGAAAAAGTCAGTCGCTTCTTATCCACTCCTTATTACCTTACCATGGAATTATATTTAACTAACGGGAGCTTCAGAGTTAGGTGCGGCAACGAATAGTCAGATATCAGGCCAATACAGGCCGGCCTCTCACACCGGGCCATCCATGGTCCCATCCATTGTAACCTACCGCCCAAGACCTGCACTTTTCCATACCAAGAACTCGCCTCGCCATAAACGACGATGACCTCAAGACTTAATCCAAGATGTCGAGTGCAAGCGTTGGCTGGTTTCTCTTAACATGTGTCTGGATGCAATGTCGACCAAATTTTTAGTGTTGTGGTATGGTACTACATAAAAAATCGTTATTTCCTCCGGTTTTGGATGAATTCACTTATGATTTCGAATGTGACATTTTGACGTTATAATGCTTTTAGAGCCGCTTGAGTGTCTGATTGTATAAGGAATTTTTTTGATAGTGTAACTTGTTCTAAGCTTTTTAATAGCATAAGCATTATGTATGTATTTCAGCTTTAAAGGCCGAGGTGCAAGTACCTAATGAGGTTGATTGCTCGTTTTTTAGGTTTGCACAGAGGTGTATTTATTCAAAGTTTTAAGATGTATAAAGGTCACGAACGTAGTAAGTCTTATGTGTTAAAAAATAGACCCAATTTTCCTTTTGAATTGTTGTTCCCGTGTTAAGTGAGCAGAAGATGAAAAACACTTAAAACTCGAAAGGTTTTCAAATTTAAAATTTCCAGCAAGAGACGGGATATTGCTGCGGAGAGCACGTCATTATTAGTGGGATGGCGAGTTCATAAATCATCCCAATCTGCCGTAAAATACGACGCGACTAGACAACCGGTTCATGATGGCGTCTATGAATAATGGAGCTGGGAATCAGTATTTTCATGTTTGGCACGATTTTTCCTTTTTTCCATACTATAAAAAACAAAAAACATGGGTTCATTTTTATTTAATTTTGAGGTTTCTATTTATATCCTATCTGTTCCACGCCCACTTCCTCTTCCAAGCAAACGGAATCGGCACTAAGGAAAATTCGTCCTTAGCCTGTTAGTAACTAACCGAATGCGATATAATGATAATCGTGCATTGGATATTTTTGCCAATGATTTGATAAATCTTTGTTGTTCTGTATATCCAAATTCTGAATCGCCCCGTGCGCTATTATAAAATTTGGATTATTTTTTTATGTCAAGGTGACAAATTAGCGTTGATATATCATTGTTAACATACACATATGTGTTACAAATTTTCAGACTTTACCAAGTCTAATCCAACCGTCACATAAAACCATTTCTAAACAAACTTCACGATCAACAACGACAATTTTTAAGCTGATATCCATGCAATACAATTCTACATAAGATTACACATTCTCAGACAACCAAAGAACAGTGGAGGGTTTAGACACATTAGCAACTGATGTGGGTGCTAGAAAACGATTAAAGGCAAAGAACTTGGACAAATAGCAAAAGAAGGAACCCTTAGACTCTTTGGAGCAGAACCGCAAATTAGCATGCCGCAAAGTCTGCTAAAAGCGGAACTTAACAATGGTTGGAAAAAGAAATGACCACATACTGGACGGATTCACTGGGTGAAACAATCACAGAAATTCCTCAACTGTTCAACATGAAAAGAAAAATCTCCCTCTTTGGCAAGATTTTTGGAAAATTACCATCTTTAAATAAATTGGAAAAACTGAGCCGGAAACCTGTTGACTCTACCGTGAAGCAACAGATATATAGGAACATATCCTATATGACTGCAAAACTTTAGCACAGACACGTCATAGCCACTTCTACACTAACGCCTATGGAAACAAACGAAGATGAATCACTGAGACTGCTCAATTATCTCAAACAAAAGGCCAATTCATCTATAGGACTTTTAGCTAGCAATGAAAGAAGAGGAGAATAGAGTGAATTGTTGAATTTCGTGCACATACATAATTAATATGGATAAGATTTTTAGTCCTAATTCCGACTATTCCGGATCAAATTGAACTTTTCGAAGCCGACACCAGTCGTTTCAAAATCAATTAAATTGATCCCGAGTTGATTTCGTAAGCTGAAGACCGAATAGATTTATCGTGCTCTGCAGATGATTTGAAGGCTTTAGATGGGAATGCTAGTATATTTTTCACATCCGGAGAGGGTTTTCGAACGGAAAAGTTGGGTTGACTGAGGAGAAGTCAGGCCCTGATTTATGGTGGATGAGGAAGACTGTAGATTTCCTCAGAGCAGTTTTTCCCGAATAAAATTTTGTTTATTTCAATTCATGAAGAGTACGGGAAAGAACTATTACTTTGACGTAGCAGGTTAACGCATCGCACAAAAAAAAATTGTTCCCAATAATTAAAAGGCATAAAACCGATTTACGGAAGCGAATCGCCTGTTAAAAATTCGCACAAACAGCCCTGATCAGAATATTCAGTTCTACTTCCATTTGGTAAAGATGACATTCATAAAACAACACAAAATTATAAACTTACACTTTACTTACGCTTTTGTTATGTGGTTACAAACCCATGTAACAGCTTGTAGCACATTAAATTGTACGATAAATGTATTCGATATTGTCAAAATTATTTATGCCTTGGTTAAAATATTGTTATGTTTATTACATGTCGGAAGAAGACTACTTTTTTTAAGAAGAAAAACTTCCTTAAGAAAAACGTTTAATCACAAAAATGAGACGACGTTTTATTGTAATCGTAATTTTGTTTTATATTCAAATTTTCCGTAAATTCACATAGGGTTCAATAATGGATGGTAATAATAAGCCAGGATCACAAGCAGATACATCTCTGGCGCAAGCCATACACTTGCTCGAGAATTACAGCAGGAAGACGCGCAGCAGTTCAGAATTGTTTTCAGATTCAATAGCAGTGAAGTTGAGTTATGCATTATAAATCGCTAAAGATAGCAGATTTCGAAAGAATTTCCGTCATTGCCTCGGAATATATGTGGTCATGCAAAAGTCTTATAACGTGAGGAGTCTTTTTTGTAATTATGAAGGGATACACATTATTGTTTTATTGGGCTTTACATATGTTCACTACAGATTTATTTATGTAGACGCCAGTTAAAATGGTCGTACTTCTAATGGAAGGGTGTTTTCTAACTGCACTTTGTACAAACAATTGGAACAGCCAGACATTACCAGGACCCGAACCATTTTCTAAAAGAATTATGATGCGTTTACATTGAAATCGTACATTTTAAAGCCATACCTCTTTGCTGATCATCCAGCACACAATCGACTTTTGAATTATTACCTCTAAAAGGCTCGTAGAATTGTAGGAAACCGTTTTAGGATTTTAGCAAATATCTTTCAAGTTCCGAGAAAACCCGTGACTTTGAATTGAATCAAGTCTCTGACAATAATGTAATTTTTTAGCTTAGTGGATAAAATGAGCTTGACTATTTAAGAAAAATTGATGGAGAAGATGCAAAAACACGTTTTTCTCACAATTCTTTCCCAATTTCACAGACACGTTTAAAGATAACGTCGCAAATGCTCTCTCAGGATTATGAAATCGGGTCGTATTCTGTGAGCTGCTTCGGAGAGAAGAGATATAGCGTACATGTAGCTCTCCAAGAGTCGGCCGCCGCTTACCAGTGAGTACTCTCAGACGCTTGTCTGCTAGAGAGAACAACAGAGGCTCTCGAGAAAAAATACTGACAAGTGGACAGGATCCCGGTTTTATGGAATGAGCGAGCTTTGGAGGGGGAGTGGCTGGCTTCGGCTTTATAATTCCTTTGTGGATTTTAAACAGTTCATAAACGTTGTTTTGAAATGTAAAGGCCTAGTGTTTGCACCGAAAGGAATAGGCCTACCGCGAAACCCCAGGGGGGGTCGCCATTTTTTCTTTGTTCGTTGCTAGTCGTCGTTTGTAATTGGTAATACACACCTCTTCTATCGATTTGAATCGTCGTTCCAATTTAATTTGTTATCTGTTCGAGTCATGTATGGTTATCGCTCGAGCGAAGGATCCATTGGGTGGACTTTATCAGTTAGTGGAAGAACGGAGCAATCACAAGGACTCAAAATATAGAAGGTTAAAGGTATCCAAGTTAAGTAAGCGGTCGAATAAGACTTAAAAAAAAACTTTATTGTCAAAACTGTACAATGTTTAAACCGACAGAGTGAGGGGGAGAAGGCGATTGCACGAGAAGTGGGAATATTTGGGGATTAGGGGGTTTACACTAGTTTAAAGAAATGCGGATTAAAATGATGGGCGGGTGTCTGTACATGACAGACATTTCTGACGTGTTGGACTGAGGGACATTGGACGTGGACTCTATAGTCCATACCTTCCATCCTCGAATTCCCGCCCAACCATTGAATCCTTCCTGTTGCCCCTATGTAACTTCGCCCGAAGTCCACGGTTTGTCGACATTGAGGACGAGGTGAGTCACCCAATATTTCGATTTGATTTCTTAATGTTTTGTCTATTTTGGGCCCTCAAATCCCGCTTGGAATCTTTAAATTTTATACAATCCACTACGTTAACACCTGGATTACTCTTTATCGCCCCAGTGACGGATTCGCAAGAAAAGCCAATCCTGACGAATGATGGACTTCCCGTTTTTCTCTTGGAGATATCCGTCTGTCTCTCACTGCTATCAATCTACGACATATACATTCAGTCAGCTAATAAATCGAGATATTTTATATTAAACACATTCTGGCAGGCCTTTATGCACACCTAACTCATAGGTAAACATAAATGAAGAAGTGGCGTATGAAACGTTTTTGATAAACTAACACAAGGATGTAAAAATAAATCATTTCGTCCAGGTCAAAAATGGTAATAGAAGATGATGTTCGGAAACCGCTAATAAATGGAAAGAGATAATTTATTACTCCCCTGGTAGAGAAAATGAACGACTTGTTGCTCGATTAGCTCCTCTTGACTGTTTGCCAAAATTAAAGGCCGTGCAAACTGTATTTATTGTTTTAATATAAACATTTAACTTCAGGAGGAATAGCTTATTTTATTTATCGGTGAAAACCAATATTTGTACGTTCCCTTCCGACAAAAACTCTAGATTTTTTGCTTCGACCGCCAGAAACACTTTAAAATATAAAAAAATGTTGTTCACCGAGATCATGGTTTGCTACAAAACTGATATAGTTTCAATTGTATTGTACTCTTTGAACAAACAGTACAAGGATTAACACTTTGTGTGATAGTAATTTTTATTTGCAACAAAGCATCAAATTTATTCTGTCCATATTTTTATACTGACATTAAAGAGAACAGCCGTACAAGCATCAATTCCACTGGCCGCCTTCGTGTTCTCTGGAAAATTAGTTCAGGTGTAGATAAAATGTATGGTGATTAGTGACCGTTAGTCGATTATTATTCAGAAATCATGACGCCAGACCGCAGCTCACGATTTCTGAATAATTTTAGACAAAATATTCAACTTTTCAGTAGACAATCGCGCAATTTGTCGTGAGTAGAGTCCGGATTTATGTGCAATTCATTTTGCTACTACTCCGATGACCAATAGACTAAATGTAATCCTTACAAACACTGATGAAGTCTCGGTGGACATCGATACAGCCGATACTCTAAAAAACAATAACAATTAATTAACTCGAGTATGAGAAAATTGCTATTACCGTGAAATTTAGTGATAAACTCCAAAGAAGCCACAAAACTGAGTCCTAAGTGGTAAAAAAAATTTCTCTGCCGGCAAACAGGAAAAGGCGTTAAGACTTGATTATATCATTACTCCAAAACCGTAATTTTTATCAATGTGTTTGATTATTCTGTTGATTATGTGTGTTTAGGGAAGTGATTGTTATGTAGGAATATGTTTGTATATCTTACAGTTCTTGTGAAAAGATTCATGGCTCAGGGTAATAATTCTGTGAAGTAGCCCTTTGGCCGTGTTTATTGTTTTATGAAGGGGATGGTGTGATGTAAAGTTGAGGTAGCGATCTGTGTTTCTTAGTTTTTGTTACCAATCTGTGATTAAGGGCGATGACACACGGAGCGGTTTTGACCGAAGCGTTTATCGCGCGAAAAATCGAGGCGGTGAGTCGTTCATTGTTGTTGCATTAACCTGACAGAAGTAGCGGTCGTAACCGGTGTTTTCAAACCAAGTCGGTCGGTGGCGGAGACGACCCAACGCGTCGGTTTTGAAAACGCCAGGCCGTGGGTGGTACCCAAGTATTGCATCAGCCCTGATACACGAGGCGTTTATTCGAGCTGTTCGTACCCCACTTTCTTGAAGGGTTGTTTGTTTGTCAGTCTTCTAATTTACTTTTAAGATGCAGAAAATAGACGTGGAGAAAAAAATTTGTAATGTGGCATTTTATTTTACTATGTAACTCGTCAAAACTGCCCATTTACATCTTGGTAAAGTTAAAACATTCTTCAGGGTGTTTCTTCATCTCTGAAAACAAATTCTTAAAATGCCCTCTTTCGCTTCTCTTCTCGACAATTGGATGAACCCACATTCCTGTGTTTTTTCTCCATTCTCTTCTTCCAACGATAGTACAACAGAGACAAAAGAAGTATCTCTTCATCTATGGGAACTCCTTGGTGAATGGGCCAATGCCAGTTCAATAAGATTAATAAACAATAGAATTTTAGCTAATTCTCAACTTCCTGACACCTAGAGCTTTACATATTGATACTTAACCACCACTAAAAATGGGGGAAAAAATCTAAGTATTTACAGATTGTACGGTGCTGTACAGTAACAACCTTTTTTAAAACGAACTTACCTTCCTCCAGGGCCTCTTTTAACTTTACAACTACTTGACAGTACATCACCCTATAATTAAATGATTTCTACAGCTTTACGGGTACAAAGTATGTGTATGATTGTCGGTGATACATGGTAGTAACTAGTTTAATAAAGATTTTGTTTTGAATATTATCTGGAGGAGGAAGGGGACCTCGTTCAAATCCCAGCTCTGTGCCTTTTAAATTATAGTATGAAAAATGAAAAGTAGTTTAAACCTTCCTTGACTCTGAACAGGAATTACTTTACTTTTATTGATCAGAGAGGATTGATTTTTTTTTTGTTGGGGGGGAGCGAAACGGGAATCGAACCTACAACTGCAGGATCTGAGCCGAGAGTCTGACACGCTTATTCGGCTACTCGAGATCCCATCTAAATATAGATCAACTTAAATATTTATTTTTAAAACTATTTTTCAAAACTTCATAGAGAAAAGAAAACCGAACGAGACGTAGTGTGTAGATAACTGTGAGATTTCACTTTGTAGCCAGTTCCATGGAATGTTCATCAAAGAAAAAAAGTACTGCATGGGGGGAATGGTCTGTAAGGCTGTAACTAATACACGAAGTTACATACAGTTACAGAACAATATATTTATTAAACAGGACTTGTTATACAAACTGTAAAATAACACCTTGCGACGTTCAATGCTTATATGCACTGCTGTAGGATACATTTAATAACTGAGAGAAAACAAAACCGCTTCGGCCAAAACGCACATCATACCGCTGCATGTTTCACAACCTAGCAAAACCGCTCCGTGTGTCAGCGCCCTAATGGGCCATAAGGCTAACTAGGCTCGAACGACAAACCATTACCCTTTTTCAATTGTCGGTACCTTGCACCAAAAAGACTCCTCATAGCAAAAATGAATTTTTATCCCTACTTCCTTTCCCACTCCTTCAAAATCAAACAAATATAAACAAAAAATATTATTATCTCTCTAATACTCTCAACACTATACACAACCATGACACACCTATATAGAAAACATACATTTTGAGTGTTAATTCAAATTCAATTGTATTCAACGTATAGTTGTGAAAGTGGCCGTGGTGTTAAGATATTGTTTGTTCGTTCCCCTACGAAGTCGGTGTATGAAAGGGTGTTCATCGGAGAAGTGGTAGTAGGTGAACGTAGGAAATGGGGAGACGGATACCAGATAGTCAGACGAATGAATTGTACGGATTATAACCGGTCTTAACTTGATCGTTAATATGAACAAAATCTAATTCCGTATATCACAGAAGGCGCGAAATCAACAAAATAGAAGTGATTCAGGTAGTTCAGATATGAAATAAAAAGTGACAGAAATGCATATTCACAATTTAGAGATCGTGAAATGCAGTCTGGTAATACCGGTAGTACCACGGTACTAAACACTACGCTTTCACAACAACGATGTATATTGATAAATAAACCCACAGCGTGCGTCGTAAGAATGAGGTTGATAATATTCACGAATAAAATATCTAGAAGTTAAGTGGAAATGGGGGATTCCGAGATACATTGTAAAACACGCACCGGCGGCCGTTGTACAAAGAATAATCTTAGGGTCGGGTCTTATTTGTCGGTATTTCGGGAATGGATTTGCCTTTTCCGCAACGAAGAAAGTACCTCGACATTCAGGAAAGTGAAAAAAAGAGACAATAAAGGGAAAAACCAAAAGTAAGATTCGAATTACAGCCGGATCTGGGCAGTTTGCATTATTATAATATATGTAAACTAATTGAAATAGGTTTTATTGTACATATTGCCCATCGCGTGTAAGTTGTATGTATATTATACTCCCAACATAAAGTACTTCTGCCAATACAAAAAATTCATACATATCCTCCAGTATTCCCTTATTTGGACTACTACTTCATTGATGTTATCAATTAATGTGTGGTGATTAGTGACCGTTAGTCGATGATTATTCAGAAATCGTGAAATGCGGTCTGGTGTGATGTAGGTTTCAGAGAAAGATTTTCTTTTTCGTGCCAACATTTCGATCTTTATTGAGATCATCTTCAGGGCCTGTGTTCACTTTTTTCCAAATCTTCCATGTATTTGTTAAATTTAAACAATGTTTGTCAATCCTAGGCACTGAAGATGATCTCAATAAAGATCGAAACGTTGGCACGATAAAGAAAATCTTTCTCTGAAACCTACATCACACCAGACCGCATCTCACCATTTCTGAATAGTTATCAATTAATATCACATTCATTTCAAATACCGGCATTGAGTGCTCTCTAAATTAAATATCCTCATCACACTATGGAAAAATCATAATGAACTACCTTCAATTTTCAAAAATCATTACATATATAAGGGAGAAGCGACAGTTTTTCTGTACAAATAATCCGTTTTAGAAAAAAACTTAACTACCGTTTTTTTATCGAATAAAACTGGTCAGTTAGACTGTAAGCCCGAGAATTACGTCAAATAATTTTTTGAAAGCTGGAATCAAGATTTTTAGGTATTTTGTCTTGATGAACATGCAACTCACTTTACTCATTTTGAGTATTCTTCATTTTGAGTATTCTATGTCAAAAAGTGCTTTTCCAAACTGAAACATCACCTATCCACTCCCTACTGTAAGAAGAATCGGTATTTTTATTATCTAAAATTGGAAAGAAACTGAAATAATTCAAGCTTGATTAGAAAATCTTTCGCTTGATTAAAAAAAAAAACTTTTAGCCTTCCTTGAACAAATAAATGACCTCAAATTGCACGAAATGCGGTAAAATTTTAAGGATTGATGTATTAGCGTAAATTCAAGACTCTCTTGAAAAATAAATACTATCAACATTTTTAATTTATTTGTTTAAATGTATTTCTTTTACGAGTGTATTTCAACTACGAGATTATATGAACCTCGGAATGTCGGTGTATTTGAAAAAGCCCATTTGTAAGTACATACAGAATTAAAGTATTTCCAGTATTATGAAGTTAAACAAAACCAAACTCAAAAATCATCTATTCGTACGAAAAACGTTAACTAACCCCTAAAATAGCTTCAAGGAGAGCTTTTTCATTTAATTCTCGGAATAAATTATTTATCATTGTTTAAATTTCAGCTTTAATTTTCGCTTTGGTCACTAATATAAAGGCTTATAAACTTTTTTAAGAGGTAATTTGTGGTATATCTAATGCATGAGCTGTTTTATTTATTTTTTCTATTATTTTATTATTAGTAGTAAAATTAATTACATAGTTGTTGTTTTTATTTGTTCTGTTATTTTATTACCCACAGTATGTACAATGCTTATTTAAAGCTAATTGGCAATGTTTTACATCCTTTTTAAATGAATACTTGTTTGTATGACCCTTTATTATAAACATTATAATGTTAAAAGCTCTCAGAATAAAACAAAAAAATTGATTTATTGCACAATCTGCATTTGTGCAATGAAAAATTCGATAAAATTAACAATTTACATTGCAATTGTATATACAAAAACAATGAAGGGGGACGAATATTTTTATTCTCCCAGTTTACTTTTCAATAATTGTTGCGATGATTACCGATATTAGGATAGGACAGTTTGCTTTTAATCCGGTAGTGGAGAGATTTTCAAGTTTCAAACTCGGATTAGCAGTGCAAGAAGACAAATATAACTTGAAACCGTTCGTATTAATAGTGAGTAGTGCTGTTCCATGTCTCACAGCATGTTCTGGATAATGAAGTTTTTGAGTGGTGGTAACGTATTACTGCACCTCCGACAATCGATACAGGTGCACAATAGATACACCTAATGATTCGATTTTTTAATAATAATAATAAATCTGAATAATATCAATTAAACAGGGCAGTTCTGTTCCATGCTATTTTGATGTTATGAACAATTTAGTATGTAATATGTTGTTGATTTTGGATTATGGAATAGTACATTAAACCAATTTTAAGAAATCTCTTCGTTTTCTAGATATAAACAAAAAACACCCAACCTTGATTAAATTAATTATAAAGGAGCAACATTTTGAGGATAATTTTTCTTCTCTCTTTTTGTTTTTTTTGTTTCGTATCTAACTTATGCAATGCATGAATGTTTCGTATGATCTGTGCATCTCTGTACGTTATTAGTTTTTTATGGTTTTATTTTTAGTATAATTTAAATACAAGAAAGATTGTACAAATAAATCAAGAAATGTTTTGAAAAACATCCACTTCGCATTTATTTAACAGTTCACATTTATACATTATATACGTATAGAATAAATACTAAAATAATGAGTATATTTACTATAAAGCATGCCTTTCACAAGAGTTATTTGAGCTAGAAGCCAGTAGTTTTCCTTTATACATAATTATAATAACACAAATGAGAACGTTATTTACGAACTATTACGAAACAAACTATTACTAAAAAAAAAGGTTTTATTAATTGTAGCGAACATGGATTCGTACGTTTTAACTGTTTCATGAGAATGCATTTATATGCGTGAATGCGTGAATGTGTGTGTGTGTGTGTGTGTGTGTGTGTGTGTGTGTGTGTGTGTGTGTGTGTACTGAGGGCTGTAATGACCCGTTGATAGCCCCTTGAGTCTAATTTCGACGGTGGTACGGATAAGACCAAGGTCTGACCCCGTTGCACCAAAACACCCAAGTGGATGATACTCGCGGCTCGCCAGGAGAAGTAGTAGTGCTCGGATTTGCACATGTATGTATACAATTACACATATGGACAGAATTGGGGCTATATACAAAAGCCAGCTTTAACTCCCGCAAGTGTGATCCACGGAATGAAATGGCACATTTATGTCTATGAAAATAGATCAACAATAGATTATTAATGCTGTAATAATAAAATCCGGTGCCCGGTGCTAGTTTTGGGAAAGAGGCACACACAGAGGACAACGGGGACCCAACTTAAAATGTTGAAAACGAAATAGCAATATAAAGCATGAGGAAGGTTCTAAAATAGCGAAAAGTCCCCAAAATGTTTTTATTAATCACCTCTGGCGCTATACCAAAAAAGAAACCCCAATATTAAATTAGTATTTATATGTTATCATACATTAATCATATGAATATATATATTAATATATGATATACNATATATACACGTTCTATTTAAGAATTTGATAGTTGAGAGCCTGAGGTACCTGAAGGTAGCAGTTTGGAATATCAATTAATTCTATATCTATCTAATTAATTGTACACATATACATTGCTTTCCCGTGTACTCGGTCGTCCTTAAAAGGACAATGAGGATCTTTAACGTTAGCACCTAGCCTTCCGCCTTATCGGACGTTTTGATTCTCAGATGAGAGCTGACGCAACTCCGCATACGACAGAAGTGTGTTACTGACAACTGGTAAAATGTGTATAGTTACATTTTATTAAATAGGCCTTTAACAAATTGTGCCTTAAAATGTGCCTATGCATAAATTAGTAGTTTTGACAGTCCGATTTCCCTCTACCCCACTATGACAAATATGTTAAATACCTAATGAGACAGGAATAATGCAAAATCGATTTGCAGTCAACGCTGTATTGCTCGTATCGGACGAAAATGAAGAGACTATTAACAGGTATAAGTGAAATGAAATTTTTTACTCAAAAGAACTAATTAAATAAATAATCTAATGAAAATAAAATCAAAATGGAAACTCAGCTCGAACCGTTGCCTCTTGTTGCACCGATGGGTGCAGGAGGGAAGAAGATGTGGAAAAGGTTGAAACAGGAGTCTGGGAAAACTCTTTACCTCGTATCCGCCAACGACTTCGACAATCGGTGAAATTCGCCACCATGTTCTCAAATAAAAATAAACTATTAATTTTTTATCAAACGGCACAACGACCTACCCAATGCTAATGCGTGGAGCGCTGTACTCGCACTGTCTAGGGCCATAAATGGGGCAGGGATACGCTTTCGGAGCACTGGAATTTCTTTGAATTTTCTTTCAAATCACCTGACTCCATCCCATCAGCGAATCGCATTCGAGCGGGAACAGAGACTCATATGCCAGAGATAATCAGTGCCTTCTTTTTTCGTTGTTACATTTTTACAACTTTTCTCTTTTTTAACAAAAAAGTATTTCTAAACTTTTCGCTTTTTTACGGTATGGGAGCAGTTCTAAAAACGATGAAAATCCCCAACAGCCCTATAAATTCCCCCCAGCGGCGATACACAGAGCCAATTCTGGGAGGGCAATAACCGGCGAAATGATTATGATTTTCGAATCGCGGCCGATAAAGTTCTTATTGGCCTCCAGGGGAAAGAATATCAGCCGTTGTGGAAAAAGGGGAGGCGGGGGCAATGTGAAGTTTCCGCTAACTTCAAGGTATGTGACAAGTTGTGCAAAGATACTGTGAACCTGCGGTCGGAATAAACTGGGAAGTGGGCCGACCGGCGAAAACTTGGAAGAGGCTTTGTTGTGGGTGGAGGGTGGTTAATTTTCGAGAAATTGGCCCAAGGGTTTAGATACGAAGTAGGAATCTCAATTATTCCATAAGGTTGGCTCCGAACATTCTTCCGGGGTGCCATGAAAGTCTCAGTTTCTCATTGCAAGACAAAAAAATTTTTTTTTTCAATGATCAAATTCTGAAAATTGGAAATAAAACGTGAGAGTTGACAACGGATCCATTATTATTATTGTAATATTTAATTCTTATCAATCATACGAAATATAATAATACATTTTTGAATGTAAGGAACAGTCTTTAAGCATTGAGTAGCTTAAAAAGCAGGTCACAATAGACGAATGTGTAATTGCAAAAATAATATAATTTAAAAATTAGTTAAACAAACATATCGTTGGATTAGAACAATGCGAGATTTGTAGGTGTTCTGTCTTAATAGGAATAAAAAAAGAAAGAAAGTTAACGCTTTTAAAAAAGATTCCTTTCACAAGGCTATTTTGTAAAAAAGATTGATTGTCAAACATTTCCGAGAGTTGAATAGGGTTTATTGTTTGTTGTCTGGCAGCGGCGGAGGATCCTTTATCCCCATTCTTTATTAGTAGCTCTCAAAAGTTAAATGACAAGGGAGTTTATTCCTAAACTTCCAGACCGTAACAGTAACTCACTTCTCCAATCTAACATATTTATAAAGGAAAGGCGTGAACAAGGATTGAAAAAGAAAAAAAAGGCGAAACACAGAAAAGGGCCGCCAAACTTTCACCCCTCTTTTGGATAGATTTGAATAAACGTTGGATACATAATTTCCAAGAAGATTGCCCCTACCCGTCCGCCAAAAAACGAGGGTGAGGTGATATTGTTTGAGTTTTGCACCGTTTATTCTACCCTTTCGTGTTCAAAGGCTAGGCGACCGGGTAAAATAAATCCTGAAGCCTATTGCCATGGCGGCCTTTTTGAAAACAACACAATCAGTCTTTATGTAGATTAATTTGGCATTAATTAAAGATTTACCCTAATTATTAAATCACTCGGAAGGAGAGGGAGTTGCCAAGGGACTTTATCCAACCACCTTTGTTCACCCCATTTGTTCTCTTGGCAGATTTAATTCCCATTATTATTATTATATGTGTTTATTAATGATTTCTTAAAGATCAAAGAATTATTAATATTGCATGGATAATCTATCGTAATTTCTCACATCACTTCGTTCTTTGTTGAATATGACATTTGTAAGTAAAACATCTTATTTTTACTACTGTGACACATTTTACTTTACGAGAAAAATATTAATTTAAGAAAAATTAAATTTGGGCCTCTTTGTTCTAGCTACAAAATATTCTGTGAAGTTACAGTTCGATTTCTTCATTCCACGCTACCATAAAGGGCTACAATGATATTTCGCCATCACCTTGAGGCACGTGATATTCCACCATAAATCGTCTCACATGAAACATTCACTCTAATAAATACATTCCATCTCAAGAGACACAAATCGAGATATGTATGCCTACTAGTAAAAGTATTTTTCTTCTCCTGGATAAAAAAACCCCAAGACCTAAAAAAAAAAAAAAAAAAAAAAAAGGAACATGAGATCAAATAATCGCTGCCGTGTTCAAACACAATTCCTTATATCCGCTCTCTAATTAAGCGGTACATCGGACACTTACGCGGGCTTTGGCCCTGGTCAGGGTCCAGGTATCAGCCTCGCATGTCATATTCTCAATCGTGTAAACAAACAGAACATCTCTAGTCCAATCAATCTTGCTCTCGATAATTCTTGATGCAGAGCTTCTCTACCGAACCGGCCCTCCGACCCTGCCAATTCCATTTAATCATGTTTTTATTGGATTTTTACAGTATCATAATTTTTCAAAATGACAAAAAGATATACTTATTATACAAAAATAAGCATACTTAAAAAACTCCCAAAAGATAGATTTTCTAAACAATCACAAAAAAATTAATAATAATAATAATTAACAGCCGTTTCCTCCAGAACAGGTTACCTAGGTTACCCTCCCGTGCTCAAGAAGAATTCTTTCATATTGGGTGACATTCCTACACGCTTTATATATGGGACCGAAAAATGACTGCTTCCAATTAATTGGGAAACATCAATCAAGCTTTGTTTACATATCGGCCACATACCCGGGCTTCGATTTAAAAGTATTAATGTCTGAGCGTCAATCTCGCATGGCCTATTCTAAATCGAGTAATGAAACAAGAAGAACCTCCGATGGCCAATCAATCTTGCTCTTGATAAGTAGGGGCTTCTCTGCCGACCCGTCAAATATAAAATTGGCCAGTTACTTTAACCAGAGAGGATGACTTTTCCACCATAACATTCCTGTAATCGCATTGTTGAATTATGTAGCAATGAAATGGCAGATTTACGAAATAATTCGAACGTCGTTCTCCGGCGAGTAATGCATTTTTGGAGGGTTTTCTATTAGAGCGACTTACTATGTATATGAGAAAGTAAGCAGAACCAATGAAAGCATTAAATAAACATCATTCTTCAACGTCTAATGGATCTTTCATGTTCCTTAAAGTTAATTACTAAATCTAATTAGGTCCCAAACCATTTTTCTTGTTTCCATTAAGTTTTCTTATTTTCCGAAAATAACATTATTCATATTTTATTATTGCTTATGTGCGTGTCCAAATCAAAAGTGACCTACACACTTTATTCTTAGCCCTCCCGGTCCGGACGGAGCTCAGAATGTAATCAATAGTTGATGAAGCCTGAAAAACGTCGACGTGGCTTCCCTAAAGTGAGGTAAATTTAGTTTACTTTATTGTGATTTTTATTGCGACGTACAAACCTGCCCACACATATATTTATGATCCCCTTTGGGCCCTTGTATGAAGTTTATCGGAACATGGTAATCAAAGACCTTTCACCCAAGTAGAGTAGTGTAGATACTCCTTCACCACCCTTTATGACACATATGGACATCTATAATTAAAATACCTAGTCTAATTGAGGCGGTGCTTGGTATTCCGCCATCAACATTCCTGGTCACATTCACGCATATAAATACATTCTCATGGAACATTTGTAACATCTATCACCAAATTTAGTATATATAAAACAATAGGATAACCTGAAATAAACAAAAGATCTATATATACAGAATTACCCGAGTTTCCTCCAGAAATTGGAATAGGGAAAAATTCTTATATCGGGCGGCATGCCTACACGCTCTCTATAGCCCTGGAGCCAAGCAATAATACTATCATGTGGGACAAACCGAGCAAACCCTCTCCCTATTGCGAACACACACGGGCACATTCCTCAAAATTTGGTTAATGTGGTGAATAGTTAATTTCTGCTAACAAACTAAAATTGTGATAAAGTTTTACACAAAATTTATCTCCGTTCTTTGATGTTTCAATAAAAATATTGCTCGTTACGATTATTCATTTATGATTCTTCTACAAAACGAAAAAATAATCGTTTCCTTATGTTGAACAGTTTTCAAGAAATTGTACAGAAATTATAATAGGTACAACTTTTCAGGGGAAATTTTTTTCTGATCAAGCTCGAATTTTTCCCGCAGTTGCCGAATTCACCCCACAAAAATATTACAATCCGATTACTCCGCTGTAGGGAGTGAATACACAACGTGGAAAATGTTTGGAAAGCAGTTATTCGCAAAGAATATACATAAAAGACGAGAGGAAACAGCGTTGTCATATAGACTAAAGTGACGTGAACGTTTGTCGTGGAGAAAGCGAAATCATAAAAAGGACTGGCAGACACACAGCGATATACCAGTAATGTCGGCTACTGCACGCAACCGGGACAAAACACCTACAGAGAATCAAATAAATTTATAGAAAAGAAAAATGGTGGAGTGAGTGGGTTGTTCGTTTTAAATTTTATTTGAAAAGATCAAATAAATATAAACCAAGTTTATCACCTTCTTAGCATCGAATGGCTGGAAAATACCAACCTCGGGTGGTGAATTTCCACTGAGGAAAATGCATGCCAGCACTCACAACAGTACATCTCTCAATCAACCAACAGGAACTTCCTCACTGTTATTTTATTTTTTTATTTTTTTAAAGGTCATATCAACCCCCCGGGGTTACGGTGTTTAGAAAAAAAAGCCAATTTGCAAGTATGTTGGTTTCGAATTCAGGGCCGCTGGATTCGAACCCGGGACCTTTACCTTCTTACACTAATAAGCGCCCTGTCTACGCCTTAACCGTTGCGGCCACCGACACCCCAAATTAATAGTAATATTTATCTAAACAAAATATTTATATTGTAAACATAAATTGAAAATAAAATATGAACTTATATTTGGAATTTGTGATACACTTTTCAGCTAATCAAATAGGAATGATTCTTGACAAACTTGGATTGAAACAGCACTACAGTAAAACAGTTTTAATAACTGAACATTGACGTACAAACTTACAACATACTTATAAGTAGTTTACTCCATTTGGCAAACCCATGGTTAAAATAAAAAATAGCTTCAAACTTAAAAAAACTTCAAAAACTTAAATCGAGTACGTCTGACATAACCTTATATTCTGCATCTTTCTTTGTCTGATTATACAGTAGGTTCGCTTCAATACACAGTACTATCAGTAGTGATTAGGCTCTGCTCGCGAGCTGACCAAAAGATAACTCTTTTGGTACTAACTCACTTTACTGAGCGGGCGATGAACTGCTCTGACAAAAAGAGCTGTAGCCTATCTTCTCCACTCCGATACCAACTATTCAGCGAATGCCGCTTAATTCTGAATCTTTTCTTTACCACCATTCATTAACTTAACGAGTGACTTCAGCCCTTTTGCCCCACCAGACACTCTCACCGCTCTTAGCTCCAAACGTTCGACGTTCTACCAATGCTCCTCTCCAGGCCGTCCGGAGTCCGCCTGTCTCTGTGTTCTCGCCCCTGCAAATTTCAACGCTCCGCTATCCTTCTTCCCAGCATTGATCATTATATCGTATTTATTTAATTACAAAGCCATTCCCAGTTACAAGAAATCACAATGTTGACAAACGACCTCTGCGAGATTATAAAAAATATGCGTTCTTCTTTTTATATAATGTTTAATAAAATATTTATTTCCATTAGATATGCACTTTTATTTGTTTATATATTTTTATTTTTGTTTTATTCACTCGTTCCCAAGGAAAAGGTAATAAAATTACAGGGGTGTTATTTGTTATGTGAACGAAATGACAAACTGTTCAAACTTCTTCGTTTGTTTTCCTTTTTTTATTGAAATTTATTATTGGCAATAATAGAAAACATTGAACAGTTCGTTGTTTCTTCATATAACAACCCTGTATTTCGAACAGTCATCCTGTAAGATTAGCCTAGCGCTGCCATACCGAAATTTGAAAAATCCGTCAAAGTTTACGTAGGAAATTATTGGAAGTTAAATTTGGTGAGCCATGAAAAAAAATTCGTACTATTTAGTGAACGGTTGCCATCCGTTACTTAAAGAGAGCGGGTTTTCCCATTCCTACTTACAGGGAATTTATCACTAAATGAACAAATTATCTAATAGATCTGTCGTAACTGATTTGTTTTTATTATCTACAGTGTGTAATCTTCCTTGCAAATGGCAAAATTCACAAACAAGTAAATAAACAAAGAGAAGGAAATTGGAGAACTGTACGTACGACATTACTGAAGAATGGGGGGATAAAATAAGGAAGAATGATCTGAATGCTTGATGTTAATTTCCTTTGTTATCGGTGTGTGAGTAGAGAGATAACGGTTAATACGAGGCGTTCGGATCTCCTTTGAGATCTCTTCTTCCAAATCTCTTTGATCAGGTAAAGAGTCTGAAAGCTAACAGCATTTTCATTCTAGATGCAATTCAACTAACTTAGATTACGTTTCGTTTTTATCTCCAAACATGTCTCTGTTTTAAACAAAATCAATTAGTAAAGCGTTTATGAGGCTGGTCGAACACGAATAAAATTGGAAGAATGGCCTTTCAGCCGTAAACGGTTATAATCGTTTAAAAAAAGCGCCGTAATTCATTCCGTTCAAGGAATAGAAACTGTTTCTTCCGTAGGAAGCCCTTGTTCCCTCTTATCCAATGGCCGCCTGATGAAAACCGTTCAATTTCAGGCTGGCTCTCATTTACTCACAAATATATGTGCTCCTGCCGGATAAACATAGCCTAGCACGTTGAACCGGCGCAGGGTCACATACTGGGTTTGTCTCCTCTCATGGTTTTTTTTAGTTATTTAAACGCGTTGCAGCATTGCGCCCTCTTCAATACAGTTCCTCACTGAAGATGTGCCGAGACGCAACGCGTTTCAATAACAAAAAAAATGGAGACAGACCAGGTAAGTGACCCTGTGCCGGTTCACCATGAGTTCATCGACCCGATGACCAATACCTATCATCAACTATAATCTAGCATGTTGACATTCTGTCTATCTAAATTGCAAACATTTTCCAGTAATAGTGAGATCAGCTCTCGATCATGTTGAGGGGGCTCCCGACCTACCGACGTTGACGACCTTTTAAAACGGTCCCAGCACGTTTTAAGAGTGTTTACGTACGAGTTGCCTGCCGTCTAGAGCTTTTTGTTTCATAGCTTTTTCCACTCAAAATCAATTAAGAAAAGAAACAAAGGAGACGGAAATGAGACAAAAAGAAACAAAAACGTCAAGTATGAAACAATGAACACGAAGGGATTCTGCTAATTACAAGTTGAAGAAAATATTTGTTAGTTGTTCATAGTGCGGTTACTACCTGTGGTTACCAAGTTATCTACATTGTTTCAACAATTGTACACCCTCACACGCTACAGCCAATAAGCTTTTGGCAGTTCCGTCAGCATTAGCTAAAGCAAAAAGGGTACTTGCAGTATTGTCTCTCGTACTCTCAACAACGTACGTGGCTGCCTCCTGCAGGAGACCTTTCGCCAACTACCGAGTCTACTCCGGCCGCTGCATCGACAATTGGCTCTACCCATAAAACCAAAATGCTGAAACGCATCTGCAAATCAACCCAGCGAGGAGAGACATTAATAATTGACAAACAATTTGGATCAAAGTATGGTCTTGAAGAGGAAAGCAAATTTGGTTGTTATTGCCAAGTTTTCGACATATTTTAAGGTCATCATTAGGGCCTATATTAATTTCACATTATGAAAAACATATTTGTACAATGTATTTAACAGTCAATAAAATTAGTTATTCAGAAATCGTGAGATGCGGTCAGGTGTGACGTAGGTTTCAGAAAAACATTTTCTTGATCGTGCCAACGTTTCGATCTTTATTGAGATCATCTTCAGGGCCTGGAATTTACAAACATTGTTCACATTTAACAAATACATATAGGATGTGGAAAAAAGTGAATTTATACAATGCAAAATATATTTTTTTATAATCAATCAAAGCATTTCTACTCACTCAAAGTGTTTGTTTTCTGTGTAATTGTGCCATTCTTGCGTGTCGTGTTGAGAGTGCCAGTGAGATATTGCTGTTTTATGTTTATATACGGATTTTGAAGGGGTGGGGAAAGTCACTAATCATCACACATAATTATATAGAACTTACAACACAACTTTAAATATGTCTACAGATTGACATATTTATGTTTTTACAGGCGATCTCAAGTTTTCTTGAAGACCGACTCAGTCCCAACACTGCCAAGGAATGTAACAGTATTGCAACTTTATCCCTGAGGTCCACCTCTCGTTATCAATGACCTCTTTTTAAAATTAATGAGACCAAAGGTTAAATATTAATGTAGGCCCTGATGATGACCTTAAAATAGGTCGAAAGCCTGGCAATAGCAACTAAATTTGCTTTCTTCTTCATGACCAAACCGTGAACCAGAATTTTCGTAAGCAAAAAAGTGGTCAATATTTCTAATACAGAATAAAAAAAACTCAATGTAGAAGCAACTTTAATAAAAAGTATGTGCACTTCCACAGTATCATAACTCAGCAATTAACTAAGTCGTTTAAATACACCGTGATGCGTGCTGGGGCGAGCATGCGTGAGCATGGTTTCCACGCCTTCAAGGGCTTAAGTATAAAGAAAATATTTCGACGTCTATAATTACGGAATCGAAAATATAAAGTTTACCCAATTACGGAGGTGTAATGCTGTAATAATAAGATGATCGATATATGGGCTGTATTCGACCTATCGCATTCTAGAGTTCATGCAACCTTCGAAGTGTTTGCTGATTACACATAAACGTCTGACGATAAAA
This sequence comes from Cimex lectularius, assembly GCF_000648675.2. Lineage (NCBI taxonomy): Eukaryota > Metazoa > Arthropoda > Insecta > Hemiptera > Cimicidae > Cimex > Cimex lectularius. The sequence continues at coordinate 816,711 of NW_019392753.1, read as the reverse complement.
CTTCTCTCGTGCTCGGATCGCCCTCCCAGAAAAGTAAAAGTCAAAAACTTAATTATCCGTTCTGGAATGTTTGCCGTAATTGAAATTCAAGCTAACTTATTTTTTTAATTAATGAACGCCTTTTCGATCATGATTCCAAACGTGGGGATCACCCTCTATGCAAAGTAAATATTTTAAGCTCATAACCTTGAATTATTTTATACCTTTAAAGAATAGAGTATAAAATGTGATTTTATTGCAACGCATCATTAAAACCACTCAGAGAGCCTAAAGTGCATGGGGGTGGTGCAGAAGCCTCTGCGCCAAAATGAAAAGGTTGATGTGTTGGCCAAAGAGGGAGCCAACATGAACTCTCAACGTCCCGAACTCTACTGTGGCCTAGCATATTACTACAAAAGAGGAGACATCTTAAAATGGATAGTTAATGAGTTTAATGTTTGGTGAAATTATACCCCAGGAATAAGGCACACGAAGAGATAAGTAGAAGGGCCATCCGAAAACTTACAAGGAAATCACTGGAAGGCAACCGCAACCGAACTAGGATTCTGATTGTACTCCTGACAGCTGACAGAGCACTGCCAATTAAGAAGGTACATTCACAGGAGAGGAGTACAGACAGAATAAATACTATAAGGAAACACATTCTATGTTTTTGTGATAGTCTGTGAAGGTGTATATTCTTGCAACTGGGAGAGGAAAAGCAAGCAAGTTACTAGGCGCCCCTGACAAGTGGTTGATTAACAACCTGAACTGACCAGTGAGTTATAAAGAGTATAGTAGCACAATAGTCTACTGAGGTCGAGGCCTTGTGGCCACCTCTTTTATCCATATCGCTATCCTAATTTCCAGCACGCATTGATATCACTTATACTAAATGACCAAGAAAAATATAAAAATACGGAGAAAAACCGAGATGATCAGCTTTAATTAAATCAATGCTATTCTCAATTGTGGATGTATCATTCCACATCTTGTATAATCATAATGCATAGTTTGGCATAATGGAAGCATCACTAACAAACAGACTATTATTTTCATACAATTTTCTTCAGTGATCTTAAAAACTTAATGATAAACCGTTTTCATTTTGGCCTTCTGCATAAAATAGACACCTACTTTGCCACAAGAAAAATTTGATTGTGATTTCCTCATGATTTCTATGACACAATAAGGTTTACAAGCCAAATATTTAGGGCTATCCAAGGTAGCAAGCGTGTCAGAAGTAATTCAAAGGAAATCCGAGTTCGGATTTATGTTTGAAAGCTGTATCTGCCATTACCGATTTCAACAAATTTTTCAACGCTCTACATAGTGAAAATGTAGAGTTGAAATCGAACTATGCCGCTGCCGTGAAAAACAAGTGTTCCTAAACAATACTTTCGCGCTATTGTAAAATTCAAAACTATTGGTGATTCCGAACAAATCAAGACCAAAGTAAAAAGTAAGTGTGACGTAGGTTTAGAAACACCAGGGCACACTCAACACGACATACAATAATGACACATCTACACATAAAACAAACACTTTGATCCCTGAAGATGATCTCAATAAAGATCGAAAAGTTGGCTCGATAAAGAAAATGTTTTTTAAACGAACGTCACACCAGACCGCACGTCACGATCTCCGAATAAACATTAACTAACTAACGGTCACTAAACACCACACACACACAGTTGTATTTATTGCCGAATAATTTGAACTAATCGGGCCACTCTTACATTCAAGGAGCGGAGATTGAGGTTGAGATTAAGAGAGATTGAGATTGAGATTGAAATTGCTACAGATTGAGCTTTAGAAATTTTGAAATTCAGAAAGATTGAGCTTTAGAGAGATTAAGAACGATAGAGGTTGAGAGAAACTGAACTTTAGACAGATTAAAATTGAGAAAGATTGACCTTCAGAGAAATTGTGTTGAGAGAGAGGGAGAGGGAGAGAGGGAGAGAGAGGGAGAGAGGGAGGGAGAGGGAGAGGGAGAGGGAGAGAGAGAGTGAGAGAGAGTGAGAGAGAGTGAGAGAGAACGGATAAATAGAGTGTGAGAGCGAGAGAGGGAGTGAGGGAGAGAGGGAGTGAGGGAGAGAGGGGGAGAGAGAGAGAGGAGAGAGTAGAGAGAGAGAGAGCAAAATACTGAAAGAAAGAGACTGTAGAAGACATATTGACAGAGGAAGACGGGAAGAGGGAGACTGAAAGAGAGGGGATTGGATAATAAGAGATAGCAGAGAACGAGAGTGGGAGAGGGAGAGAAAGAGAGAGTGAGAGAAGGAGAGAGAACGTATAAATAGAGTGTGAGAGCGAGAGAGAGAGAGAGAGAGAGAGAGAGAGAGAGAGAGAGAGAGAGAGAGAGAGAGAGAGAGAGAGAAAACAGAGAGAACGGAAAAATAGAGTGTGAGAGAGAGAGAGAGAGAGAGAGAGAGAGAGAGAGAGAGAGAGAGAGAGAGAGAGAGAACTTGCAAAGGAATTTAAACTAACGTCAAATCGAGGCTGCATAGAACAACAAGTCATAATTGAGTTGACAAATTGCTTTGTACTATGTAGGTGTTTAAACAAAAGACTAATTTAACCTACTCATTACAAGAATATACTGTCCTTTACCCAACCAAAAAATAGAACCTCTACCTTGATCATCAGCTGTCTACTCTCTGGCTTCAAGAATATATGCCGAACTACCATCCAATAAAAAATATGAGATCTATTAAGACGAAATGGATACCATCACAATTTATATCAACTATGTAGGCATTTATGCAAAAGCCCTGACCAGATCTATATAGTACATGCCTCTATTATTCCGTCGATAACTTATCCAAGAAATAAGAACATGTAGCTTGGTTTTGTCTATTTTACCCTATTCGGCATTTCGTCAACTTTACCGGTTAGTCTGATAGGTTTGACATGTCGACCAACGGATAACCTTTCACAGAAAATCTATACTAAGCGGCAGATACCTTTAGTAAAGTTTTAGTTCTCGTATCGATTGAACATGACTATACAAGAAAAATTCAGAAAGATAACCAATGTGTTCACGTTAGGAAGTTTCAATAATTTTTCTGACGCGACGAATAAAACCTTTAAAAATGAGCCTCTCCGTGTTGTTGAAATACATTGGATCTAAGGTGGTAGTAAAAGTAACGTTTAGAAATGTTAGAAAGGCTGGAAACGAGAACGATTTAAACCGTTGGAACTTGTTTAACCGAGCCAATTTGTGCGTTCCATGACTGGAGTAGCAAGTAGTGAGGTGTGGTTGTCACGGGTGGAAGACGGCATTTTACCCTGTCCATCTCACTCGCTCCAACTACCGCCACCGACCCCCAAATTACGTTCTGAGGTGGTAAGTTAAAAAGTGGAGAAAGAGAAAGGGCCGATGTTGAGGGGCGCTTCCCAGTTCAACCACTCGGCAAACCGCAAACGGTTGACAGACTTAGAAACACAAACCCTTCTCCCTCTGTACTGTTTGGCCCCGCGTGGCAACGAATAAAAATCTTCTTCCTTCTCTAAACTAAGTTTTACTTCGGCTTTATTGATTATTAAATCAATCTTACTCGGTTATTAACTTCTAAAATTTTTATCCAACGAATGTCATAATGATGTGGCCTGTATTTAATATTGAACAAGCGTGTGTAATATAAAACGTTATTTGGAGATTTCTCTTTATCGTCGAAATGTTGGCACAATAAAGAAAATGTTTTTTCTAAACCTACATCACACAAGACCGCACCTCACGATCTGCAAATAATCATTAATTAATGGTCACTAAATACGAAACCTGTGATTCAGCAGTACACCAAAGGACATAAGGAACAATACGAACTAGTAAAGGCCAAGCCACAGGGAAGAATGGCAAATAGCCACATCAGTAATCACCTATGAAAAGACTGAATGGTCCATTGACAATTTCAGCCCATTGATATTTCCAGGAACAAAAGGGATATATGTAATATTACTTTAATATAGTATATACTTTCAAAAAATAATATTAATCCCTCTACTTGTAAAAATATACAGAGGCTGCCTGGCAATGGTATACATCCCCCCAAGCACACGGAGAACTGTAAAAGTAGTTTTTATTCCAGATTGCGAGGGATAACTACACAGATGCAAAATCATATAGACCGATCAGTCTAACATCCTTTCTACTAAAAACACTCTAAAGCCTGGTTAAAAAATACGTAAGGGACACCTCTCTAAAAGAAAAACCCCTTTCATAAATATCAACATGCCTATCAGAAAGAAAAAACCTATCATTCAGTCATACATCAAATAACGAAACAAATAGATGATGATTCTCTGAACAATCTAGAAATAGCATTAGGAACCTTCTTGGACATTGAAGGAGTGAGGCAATGGCTACTCACTCAAACAACGAGGAACTGACAAAACCTGCTGCAGATGGACAGAATCAATCAAAGGATAAAAGTGCAGGCCTTCATGTACCACGTAAAAGTAGAAGCAGTGGTGGCGAGAGGATGTCCGCAAGGAGGATTACTCTCGCCTCTGCTGTGGAGTGTGGTAGTGGAGGACCTCATATGCAAACTGAATGAAAGCGGAATTTCCAAGGTTATGCAGATGATGTTGTCATATTAGTCAGGGGAAAATTCGAGTCAATATTAAAAGAGCTCATCCAAACGGCACTAAACATGGTAGAACAATGTTGTTAACAACGAGTACTTAAGGAAAACTCCTCAAAAATTACCCTAATCGGCTTTCACCAAGAAAAGAAACATAGAAGTACAAGGGCTATATTTTTGTGTTCTAAAATTTTATATATTCTACAAAACGAGGTCTAGGAAGAATCTTTGATATGAAGTTAGCCTGGAACTCCCACCTGCAGCATACCTTAGCAAAAAAATAATGCACTAATGATCACATGGAGAACCCTCGGAAAATCTTGGACATTAAAACCAAAAATGGCCCATTGGCTGGTGGACTAAAGGTCAACTAAAAGTAGCTCCTCAACCACTATCCCCTAACCATCCCAAACTACGCAGGATACAAAGATTAGCAAACCTATATATTACAGGGGCAATGAAAACATCCCTACAAGTGTACTAGAAACTATGCTAATCCTACCTCCACTGGAAACATTTATACACGGGGAGGCTAGGAAAAGCTCATTTAGGCTCCAAAAGCAATCAAATTGGATAGGAGCTAAACAATTCGGGCACACAACATATCATCTTCGAATGCGAAGCAAAGGCTCAACAGAAATTTAATCTAGCATACATAAAAAATCTAGGGAATTAAATTGTAGCAGGATCAGTCAATGAGCTAATACTTCGGAGAAGAAGGATTGAGTCGGTGGCACTGAATCAGGGAACTAGGAAGACACAATAAGCCAGACACCTGCAGTGCCTAGGGAGCACAAATCCCGCTTCCTAGTATCACCATCACCATCACCTTCACCATCACACACTCTATTTATCTATCTTTCCCTTCTTTCCTCACTCCCTCCAACCCTATTTCTATCTCTCTTATCTCTCTTTATTTATTTTTTATCTTTCTTTTATTATAACTTTGTTTTATTTACTTTATCTCTCTTTCCCACCTATCAACTCTCTTTCTCATTCCTCTCACTCTCTTCCTTTCTCTTCCCCCCTATGGATCCATCCATCTATCTATCTATCTACCCATCAGTCTATCTTTCTATTTATCTATATGTCTCAATAACTCATATCTATCTATTTTTCCCTATCACTCTTTCCCTCTAATCGTCTCATCGTCTCTCTCTCTTTTCCCTTGCTACTATCTTCCGTTTTCCTAGCCTGTCACACTTGCTCTCTCTTTTTCTCATTCACAATCCCTTTCTTTAATGCTCGTCAATTGTAAGAGAGGTCGTTGGCAACCTAACTTTTCGAGATTCTTTCAATAAAACGATATGCATTTTTTCATTCTCTCTCTCAAACTCTCTCCCTCTCTCTTTCTTTGTGTATGTCTATCTATGTATTTATTTATATCTCATCCCCACCTCTCTCTCTCTCTCTCTCTCTCTCTCTCTCTCTCTCTCTCTCTCTCTCTCTCTCTCTCTCTCTCTCTCTCTCTCTCTCTCTCTCTTTCTCTCTGCGATAGATTAACAAAATCCAATAATACCACTTTATTCGACATTTTAACAAAATCCAATAATTAAATTGCTCGATAAGTGTTGCAATTAACTGAAAAAAAAAACGGGAATGAGTGAAGGAGCGGGTGTGAGATTTAAATCGAATTGAAGGAGGGTCAGTGGGCAGTCTCATCACAATGGATACATAATAGGTTTTTGCTATAATTTTTAACCCTTGCATCAAAAAATAAAAACGTGTATGGAGTGCGCTCATTTCAATTACAACAAAACTATTTTGTCTTCCCCTATTGCTCACAAAATCCACTGACCGAATTTACCAATTGATAACGAAATTTCAAGCTGAAGGAATTTTTCACTAAAACGAAATGGATCCTTATTTTGCGAATGGGAAACTATCATGCAATGTAGACGGACTAATTACGAACTTAGCGTAACTTGGACTTTATAAAACATCTTTCAAAAAAAATTCCTCCGTCCTCATCACGGCCGCCAAATGTAATATTCATTAGCCAGGCGATTAATTATCATTTCCCCAATCAAAAAGGAAAGCCCGCAAGATACTCGTAATTATGAAAACAAAAGCAGGCTGAATTCAAGATTCATATCCGAGTTAATTGTTCCCCTGATCCTCTCCTAAGGATACGGTCAAAAACAAAAGAACCGAATATACAATTTTCTACAGAAAACAGTAAACCTGTTGCTAACTAAAGCAATTGTAAGTTATCTGTACATGTATTATTTTCTGGGAAAAATTAAATTGAGTGTAACTTCACATTTTAATTCAGTGACTAATTAATCTTTTTATAAATCTAATTGAATTTAACAACCAAGTAAATTTCTAAGTAAGGAAAAGCTGTTGGTTCAAAATTATACCTTACAGCCTAAAAGAACATCATCAAGGCTCTTGTCTAATTTAAAAATGAAAACGAAACCAAAGAATGAGCTTATAAACTGAATTTACAAACAGCAAATACTTCTAGTTTATTTGGGGTTTTATTTATAGGATTTGATCAAAAATTATAGAAACAAGATGGTCTATTGGGAAGCCAATATTAATCCCCATGGATATTTATTAATTTTTTTGTTCAAACAGGCGAACACAACAGGACAGTCAGGACGTACAGGTATTCATTTAACCACTTGGATTTTTAGTTTTAATTTTTTCGCGTTAAGAATTTTTAAATTTTTTTTATTAAATATCAAGATGGAAATTTCGTGTAGCCAACAATGCATATGATGTACGTATGAGTATTTTGACATTTTGCAGACATCATTTATCAATCGATATCATTCTGATCCATATTCTGGTAAACATCGCGACCGTCAATAAAATCAGTCCAGTGGGTCAAAAAAACGGAGCAACGGGCAAGGGAAATTAAATGCCCGAAAAGCAGGTTCTAAATCTACAAGCACATTACCGCCTCCCAGACTCGTAATTCGACAGACGGGAAAGTTTATTGATCGATTGATAATTGAACGGAACAGGTACGAAACCGACGGGATTCGACGCCTCTTTCTACCAACCACCCTGGTATAATAAATTACCTCTTAGGAAGAAAATGCAAAACGTTAGAGGGATCTTCTCTTTTCTCAGCCTTTATTAACCGCCCCCTTCCACACTTCTTCACGACCTCACAGCGTGAATCGATATGGAATTGCCCTTGACTTTCTCTCCTTGGTTATTTTAAATAAACGTTGCAGAGCGGATATAAGATGGTTATTTTATTGGGACCGCCGTTTAATTTCAAGCCGACGGAGTTTCAACAGTATTATTGAACTATTCTCCACCCGGACGTAAAAGCTTTCGGGTTCCTTAACGACACACCGACTCAAAAAACCTACAAAATGTCATCAAGTAATCTGAGTAAAGGGAGTAGTTTCAATTGCCAAAGTTTTGAAACTAACTATATGTTAGGTAATGTCTTTTACCGAGAAACTTCTCTAAACTCAGAAGATTTAAAACTGATCTAAGGAAAGCTGCCTTTCATTTAAAATGAAAGTCATTGTATAGAATTTTAAAACTTTTGTTGTGGAAAAAATTGTTCGCTATCTTTCCAAATCGTCTTTTGTAATTAAATGGCAGAGATTAATTGATCGATTTATTACAGCTAATTAAAAATTGTAGTATTCATTTTTACTTTCTCCTTTATATTTTCTATTTCTAGAAGTAAATAATGACAATGAAAAAAAATCGCACGCACGTACGAAAACATAGACACGATCATTTCCTAGGTATTTGGAATTGAACATACATACAGCAGCGTCATTAAAGATTTTCACATATAAGAAAGATATGGGCGTTAAAGATTTAATTGTAAGGCAAGAACATGCGATATTATTAATTTTGTATAACACGCTCGATGAATTTTGGCTAATATAAAGTAACAGCAATGTCGTATATAACATGAGACTTTGTATAACGAGGCGTTAAGTCGTTTCACAAATTGAAATGGTTTTATCGAATCAAATCATAATCTTGTTCTATTGTTGATGTATCTTTTATCGCTTTTATAAAACCCCGTCGTATCGTGTACGTTCGTAATGAAAGTTTTGTAATTAGGTCCTAAGGCAGTTTATTCTTTAGAATACAGGTATAGAAAGCAAGTGGTTTTGATATCTTCCCTTTTACTAATTAAATAGTATGTTACTTTTCGAACTGCGTGAGAAAAACGTTTGCTGTTTTTGTCATTTTTTTGTTCTGTTTGTAACTTACATAAGTTAGGTGTTGGGTAAGGATGTTAAATTAGTTTCTGCGTAACGGAGACCAATGTCAGATCTGTAAAAGTGCGAAGGAAAGTAATTTCCCTACAAAACGCCCTTTTAACTTTTAATTTCCAATCAGACTTTTTTTGCTGAACAAGACAGAAAGTTAATTACTTCGTCCGGTATAAATAAGTAGTCTAACAAATAAAGTAGTCAGCGGTTCCTGAGATTTCAATGAAAGAGGGAAAGAATGGGATTTTATTATTTTAATAATTATGTCCGGACTGGAAGTTTGTTACGTCTTGAGGCATGAGGGGTGTAAATAAAATGAAGATAGATCATGTTTCTCGCATGGTTGACAATTACTAACTTTGACTCGGACGCAAAACTTGTTGCCCTGAAATTTTTAGTGTTTGTGTTTTCGCCTTGAACCGTATCCATGGTAAGAAGATTACGCTGAAGATCACCGATGTGACGGAAGGATCCCTTAGTCGAAAGGCAAGAATAATAATTAATTCCATTACATTTAGTGATCTATGGTCCAAATTATTTCTTTCAATTATATAACCTTTTTATATAAGGTTTGGGCCGAAATGAAAAAGTTAGTGTCAAGAGCGGGATTCGAACCCACGACCGTTACTATCTCGAGTGTAATGTTCGAGTGGATCGAAGTCACGATAGCTCAAGTGGTAGAGCAGTGGCGTATTGAGCCGAAAGTCGTGGGTTCGAATCCCGCTCGTGACACTTTTTCATTTTGACCAAAACCTTACATAAAAATATTACTTAATTAAAATAATAATTTATCTTGACAATCAACATTTCAGTTCATACGCAATTATTCCATTTGGATGTACAATTTTCCAACTTCATTATTTTTATTTTTATAACCTTATGTACATTTCTAGTAAAAAAGTCATGTTTAAAAACCTTGATATATTGGTTGTTAGGATGCTATATTGAAAATGGTTAAGAGGATTAAACTAACCGCAAGAGAAACAGGATTCTTGTTAGACTTCTGACAGGGCACTACTGGTTCAGAAAGCACATGCGGAAAGGCGGCTTATCGACAGAAGAAACCCTGTAGAGATACCGCCAGAAAGAAGAGGAGATCGCAGATTTTTCAAACTAAGTATATGTAATTTTGCCGTTATATTAATTACAATATTCATATTTTAATATAAACCAAATTAAACGAGATCAAAAATTCATGAGTTTTTATCAAACGTATTTAATTATGATATTAAGCATAAAATTGATCAAAACACTGGAATAACTTTATTTAAAACAAATGTCTTTAACTAACAATTTATTACATGATTTTCCTCAAAATAATGTTTTAAGAACAGACGAGGTGTTGCGATTGTGATACACGCTGTATGACTGACTGTACGTGGCGTGCGCTTGCTTGACTTCTCATAGATGTGCACACTACCAAAAAGTGGCAAGGCGTTGCGTCCGGTCGCATCGGGTAGCGTTGCATCGGGTAAGTGTGTTCCCGGCTTTCACAGCCCTGGCGATTTATTGTTCAAATTTCAGTAAGCATTAGCGTTTTTCCGTTTGCCCAAGTAATTGCTTAGAATAAAGGAAATCATTTCAATGTTACATGGCCTTATTGTAGAGAGGAGTGGAATTTAAGGCAGAAGGTGCAACTCCGACTAAAACTGAATTGGATTTGAGTTGGTGTTGAATAAATTCTCTTTGTACGCCGGTTAGTCGAGGACCCGTATAGTTGGAAAGGACGTCTCGGATTGGATCAAAGAGGGCCACTTTCCCCTTATCGCCGCTTTTCGCTTCAACGAAACTGCATTATTAAATAGAAAATGCTACAAATTCAAGGATCCGGTACAAAAGACCCTGTACCAACGTCCAATCAGTAAAGAAATTTCTATAAAATTCAATGAATTAGAAGGCTATTGTTACTGAATTAAAAAATACATAAATAGCGATACAGTAAGTGCACAACATTTAAAAGACCGCGAAAGAAGAGTCGTTAGAGCGTCTGGCACACTCTACGTTCATATCCAGGCACAGCCCATAGAATTTTATCTGAGGTTAAAAAAAAAAAAAAAAATTAAAGGTGTTCTGACTCTTCGTCCGCGAAACCCAAGTAGATGGCCTTTATACCTTCCTGTATAACTGAATTTACATTACTTTAATTGCAACACAAATCTATTCCAATTTTCAACGCAAGGAAATGTAAATAAATGTCCAAGTTTTTGTATGAAAATATTCTTATGAAAATCGTAATTTTGTCCTTTGATGGGCTGTTAATCCGTTCATGTTGAAATATCAGGCATAGTAAACATTATGGCAAATGTGGTTACAATAACCGTTTCAAAAGTATTTGGATGGTTGACAGAATACGGGAGGACAATAGCAAACGGAGCAGAAACCATCGTGGGTCAGTAAAGCCGAAACCCCCATATTGACATATGGCAAATTTATAGACCCTGACGAATACAAAAGTGGATGAGTGTATTAGTGAACAGATGGGCTCTTCGAACAAATTTTTTCCAGAGACAGCTCATCACCGACACAGCTACTTTTTATACGAACGATGTCCTTATTAAGTCGCCACATCCAGGAAACCATTATTGGCCCCATGAAGTTGACCACGTCGTTCCAAAGGATTATAGATGGAAAATTAATGTGATTTTCTTGAGGCATTTTCTCTCATTAAATATATTGTGTGACTAATGTTTTGTAATTAAACTATTACAATATATATCTATTTATCAGTTCGATGCTACATGGTTCAATCAGTCAATATTTTCTTTACTTGGAGTAGTGAATAGTATGATTTTAGTTTGAAAAATTAAGATGAAGTATTACCTTGAAATCAGTCGAGAACATAAGATGCAAGGGTCGATCGACCTGATACTACTAGAAGACGAACCGATCATTGATTCTATTTATTTGAAAGGATTACATTCAAGACAACCGGTCAGAACGAATCCGATTTTAGTTCTTTCAGAATAAAAGTATAGTAGGCCTTTCTATACACTACGTATACAGGGTGTAAACTTATTTGTGTCACCCCTGATTTTTTTCAAAAACTACTCAACCAAGGAACAAATTAAAGCAACTTTTTCTTTCCCAAAACAATATTTACAGTTTTGTTCGATTTTTTAAAAAGTTTTGTTCAATTTTATTTTTGACACACATTTCATTTTAGAAGAGTCTGTTCACTCAAAATCTGATATTGTACCGTGTCACAGCATTTTTTCAAGGTCGTTCATTATTCAAAGAGAGGCCAAAATGTGGCTATTTTTCGGTACCATTTTTTCAAAATTCTATTCATTTATTAAAGTCTATCTTTTTATCAGTAGTTACATTACTAATGTGTTGGTAGGGTTTTTAAACGATTGGATGTAAAATCCTAAAGTATGTTAAAGTTTTACCCCTAATTTACTCAAAAAGCAATATGCCTTATCTCCTTGTTGTTAAATAAATCATGTGGTCATAAAAACGTTGCACACCGATTTCTATTGCAGTAGGGTGTTGATAGCCGATGCTTTAGTTGGGAAGGTAGATTTTAACACAGAATATACGTAAAAGACGTAGTTATAGATAGAAGGTTGTAAGTTCATCAAAGTATGATACACCAGAAAATTTGATACGCAACTTTCAAAAAATTATTCTAAGCACTTTTCAAGCTTGAAACCCCATGAATCCTGTTTCGTTCTGTGAAAAAGTAGTTGTAGGTAATATAAAAAATATGTACAAAATGCATGTCGTATGACAGGAGGCTTGCTCTTAGATAGATCCTCAAAGTATTCTTCGATTAACGAAGGATTGATTTCTAAAAATACCAGGTTACTGCACCGCAAATAAAGTCCAAAAACCTAGTGTTTTTTTTCTAGGGAGAGTAGTTTTTGCGAACACCAGGGGATACAGTAATAAGTTGACACGCTGTATCGGTGTTCCTTTGGTTGCTGCTACCATAAGCTCATAAAAAGGAGAGGAAAGCGGTGTCGTGGGTTCAAGAACGAAGGTTGCGATTTGGATGTTTCGTAGGTACGTCAGTGGTGTAAAGGATGAAGATTCGCCCCAGAATACGCCCTTGCGGAACACCAGCGTTCATGGCCTAGTCAGTACTTCTCTTTAGCTTTTCTTACCTTTTCTATTTGTGTTACACTACTTATGTCCGTTAGACTAGTTTTTTAATTAAAAAAATCAAATAAAATTAGTGAAAACTTGACGTCGATAACAATTTGGAGTTGATAAAACGTCTTATGACTGAGGTTGTCTTGTCAACTAGATCCGCTTTACTGCGATCAAGGAAATATGAATTTCCAATAAGATTAAATTTCTGCATCGCAAATGATAGCTAACAGCTAAAAAAAGAATGCTTAATTTCTTTTTGCTAGGTGGAGTAGTTTTTGATAATACCAGGGGATACACTAGTAAGTTGACATCCAGTAGAGGTATTTTTTTGGGTTGATACGTCGCTAGGATGGTATCAGAGCGTATAAAGAGAATTACGGTTTCGTCTCGATGGTTCTAATTTGGGTGATATGGGGTATCGGATTGTTGGTGATGGAAACTATGAAGAGGATGAATTTTAGGATACTCATTTGCCGAACACCGCCCTTGTTTGATGTCTGAAATCGCTGTACGAATCCTCTCTTAAAACCCTTTCCTACCTAAGAAGAATTTTTCTTTGAATAAAAAATTGGTTTTTGTTTCGTTTTTCTAGCCAAAAAGCCAGAAAAATACTCTTTTTCCCCCAAGTTGTCTAGATTTTAAGAAAAAAACCATGGGACAAGCTAGTAAGTTCACACCCTCTAAAAGTAAAGTATTCCTCTCATACAGAAGGCTTAACGGCTCCTTAATTTCAAAACATTATTTCATATAAAATACATTGACCAGTTTAAACGTGACTTTCACTATTATTTACTTATTTTGCAAGTTGAAAAAAGTTTGTGCAATACGCAAAATAATTCAGGTAGGTTTAAAATCCAAATATCAGCAGGTATCGGAGTCGATAGGTTAGAATATTTTTATGTATTATTGCCAGTAATTATATGGACTGTGCCTGGATTCGTACCCAAGACCGCTACTGTTGCAAATACGAGACGGACGAGTTAACCTCTTGCACAGATTCACAGGTCAAATAGGACTATATAGGTTTATAGTTTTGTTTAGAAAGTAAATATTATTAATATAATATTATTATAACAAGAAATATTATTAAAAATAAATTATTGGTAAAAATTAATATTAATATTAATTAAAACTAATGAATATTAATACAATCTTAATAAAAAAGGAAAAGATCTGACATCCATGACTGTTCATTTTCCCATTAAAATGTGCACTTTCTAAAACAAAACGAACAATTTTAGTGAATACTGAGACGCCCAAACACACTTTATTAATGTCTGATTTATTGCATATGAAGTGCCTAAGTTAAAGCAATGTTAATGTAATGCGGCTCGCTTCACAGTTTCAGGAATATGAATGAATGTAACATGGCGAAAGCTGTGGAAGCTAACTACTACTTGAACTATGCAAATAATTCTTGTTTAAACGTATTTGTGTTTTTCCATTGTCGGAAGTTCCCTCCTTAAATGTGCTGCTAAATTATTAAATAAAATTATAAAATAATCGTTGGAATTTCAACTTGCCAAATAATGTAATAACGTTTAACTGGCTGAAAATTTCATTTGGTTGATTGTCGTTTATTAATTGATTGGGATACGGTCGCTTTGAATTGGAATTTTTTTATTTAAAAATTCAATCATAAATAATTTGGCATTACATTTGTGATGAATACTAAGAGGGTGGAATTTCGTCGAAAACGCGGGTTCCTTCTCCTCAAAAAACCAAGAGAAGTGGTTAATTATGTAAAGAAACCCCTTTCAAAATGCACACTTTAAATTATTTTTCTCCTAGTTGAATATTTTTTTTTTTAATTGAAAGGTGCTTCTCGATAATTTCGGTACTTCAAATTATAGTTTACCCTTCGGCTAATCGTTCTTTCATGTAAGTCAATTCATAAATTTGGCATACAAAGGTAACTGGGAAGTTTTCTCTGCTCAAGATATTTACTTTACAACCTATAAGACACCAGTATCTATAATATGGATATATTTAGTATATTATTTCATCTTTAGATCGTAAAACTTTTCCTTTTGGTTGTGTCAATGATAGCGTATAAATGTTAGATGTTTAACTCTTTAGACATCGTTCCAATGAACAAGCATTCTTCGTCGGCCGTAAAAAGTTGAACGCGCGCCTCTTCCTCGGTACCGAATGAGAAACGACGTCTCCCACAAACTGGAAGTCATCCCGAACTGTCTAACTAGTTATTAGTGCTGGAACGACTGTTGACACGTGAGGGTCGTGGAGATTGGCACAGGTCCAACGGAATCCAATCTCAGCGTCGTATTCCACGACAACCAGACGAGCAAACTTCATGAACATTTTTATATTATCATTGTTTCCATCCTGAGGATCCACCGCCAAGTCACGTGATGGCATATGGAAAATATAATATAATTGAATGAGCTTCAAAAAATAAAAGAAGAGAAAAACCTTAAAATTAATATATTAAACAAACAGCAATTCACGGTATATACCATTTAATCATTATGATGATTTGAACAATAGCTCGTAAATTAAGTGTACTTCACGTTGATTCTTTGAATATAACAAAAGGTTTCCAAATTAAAAAACATCCCATGAGTTTACCCCATTTTTATTACCCTACTAGGAAAATGTATTAACAACAGTATCCTCACAAATGATAAAATGTTATCAAAATTATTAGAAGGAACCTTACAAAAGAATGGGTTTAAACATGAATTCTTCTCTTAGACGCCCAACAAGAAAATGTATACCCTGATTTCTACCCGACTATTTAACAGAATTAATGATTTTTTAAATTAATTTATTACATGGTTTTGCTCATAAAATTACATAATTTTCGTCGAGTACCATCAGAACCGGACACTCATATTTTTGTAGTTTATTTCAAACCATGAATATGTAATTTTGTGGTTATATTAATAACAACATGCTTATTTTAATGTAAACCAAGTTAAACGAGATCACAAATTCAAGAGTGTTTTATTAAAATTATCTGTTCGACCAAAAATACGTGATTTTTTTAAGAAGAAAAGGAATCTCTCCATTGGAAAGTCTACCGTTTTAGCAGGAGAAAATATAAAAGTGCAAAAGGAAGTCAAATTTCTAGGGATGTATCTAGAATGCTGAAGTGGCATAGGCATATGGATTATGCCTATCCAATGCAAAAGTCTCGAAAAAGGAAAAGTACTTTAATGTTCCAAAATGACCAATATAAGCGTTTCTTTTAGTCTCCTTACTTTTTTATAGAAATATTAAACGGGCATTGTTCGATTATAGTGGCTTTTTATAAGATAAAGAAAAAAAGACCCACTAATAATCTTTTATTTCACCAAAAGTTCTACCACAGTTGTCATGAAAAATTAATGACAACTCCGGATTGGCATGATAAACCCCGGTTTATTTAAAAATTTGGTCAAACCACTCAGTACTGCTTAAGTTCATTTCATACAACTTTTCTCGAAATGTTAGAATGGACCACCGATTTTCTGTTTCAAGTGGCGAAATCTTTCTTACCGTATCTTCGTAACACCGAGGTAGTTTTCCTTCGAAAATATACTTAAAGTAGGGTTTCCAAAAATACCCAGTACCAAGAGGTTCAATTTTTGGTATCGGGTTGTTCACCACCTCTCTCTCTAATACAATTGTTAATTAATTAATGCACTTATTTATATGTATATTTATCCTGGTATTTTGGTTAAGTAAAAGTTCACTGACCAGAAACACCCTTTGCTATTCAATACGTTCCGTAGTTAAAAAAGAAAATTTAATTTACTTTCAACTTTGTTTAGAGGCGAAGAGTCAACAGGAGTCCCGGCGATCGAAATTTCTACCTTTTACGGATGCGTGTTGCTACAAATATTCCACGCATTTACTACCTTCGTAATTTCTGTTAAAATCTTTTGTTTTTGTAAATGATGTTTATTAATTATTATTTTTAATGATAATAAATAAAAATTTGTTACCTGTGTACAACAGTAAATAATTTAATTAAAACATATTAAATTAAATCGAAATTTGTTATTAAACAATTAAAGCAACGAAAATACGTTTTCTTGTGGTTCATATTTCCATCTGTAGAAAACTTCAAAGGAATATTTCTCTGCTACCAGATATTCCTCTACGGATTTTAATTAATCCTCGAAAGAAATAACTCTTCAATGAATTTTAAACTATCATAGAATATTTTAAAATAAAATGGATAACGAAACAGTACCGTAAATAACTTTACCAAACACAAAATAAAATAAATTAATTTAATTTAAAATTGTACTCAATCTAACCTCCTTTCGTCTTTATTTCTAGAGATCTCTCTGGCACCTCACTGCGAAATCCCGTTCCCCTTGGCACCCCCTCATCATGATAATGTGATCTCGGCCCTGTTTTGACGCGTGGCAATGCTTCTCGGACAGAATTAAGAAAATTAGACATCATTCATGTACGTCTTCGCTCATGTTTAGATCTATTTAGATCAACTCCAACAGACGTAATACTTTCGGAATCTTTCGAACTCCCGCTATATTTAAGGAGACACATCAAATCCGATAAATTTGCGCTAAAATTTATGGCGTTTGAACCAGACATCAATAAGAAATTAAGTTTCTTATGCGTTAAAATTTTATCTAGATATTGGCTAAAAAACGAGAACTATTACTGATCATTTTTTTTTAAAGAAATAATATAATAATATAATCTGAAATCTTGTTATGTAATGACATTTTTTACACCGCGCTCTTCGAGAAATAAAAATGTACTGGTACATAGCATTTCAAATCATAGACTGGAAAATAATAAATGATAAATGGCCGGATCTTGCACAATGTAAACTGATGGATCTAAGACGAAAGATGTTACTGGCTGTGCCTTTTACGATCCGTTCCGTAATTTGGAATGTCTCATTAAGTTGTGAAAAGCGTGTTTGATTTATGGAGCCGAAGTATATGCGATTTCAAACTTACTAAGTTATAGTGGTTATGTACGCGATAAAAAAAAAAAAAAATCAATAATTACAGATAGCCTCAAATCGCTTGTAAACTTAGTAAACAAAAACTTCCAAGCCTCTGATCACTACTTAATATTCGGAATTCTAAGTAAAATTCGCTTTCTCGGGATTAAAAAAAAAATGTAAAGAGTTCACACTTGCGTGGGCTCATTCGGGGCATAAGAATCGGGCAATGAGAAGGTTGATTCCTTGGCAAATAAGGCATTGCACAAAGAAATGAATGTCTTTTTGGGAATTACTACTCAAAAATGGTGAACAACCTCACATACAGAGGTACTTACACAACCTCGGTTACAGATGAAGGAAAAAACTGTGAAAAAGGAACATTTTATAAAACTATTCAGTCAGAGTATGGGATAACCTGGTTCCACAAAATTTCCATTCCCAAAGCTTTTCGTAAAACAATTTGCAGATTACGAGCAAACCTCGCCCTCTGTAACCAACACCTGCACAAAATAAGACGTGTGAATTGGGAGAGATGTACATATTGTTCCGATATATATTAGTTATCTTAAATTTTTGAAGGAAAAGAAAATTCTTTTTGAGAAAAGAGGTAGGCTATTAGAACAGCCCTTTAACTACAAATGGATTCTAGGATCAAGGAAATTGGACGTTTACCAATTGGTGGCAACGTTACTAAAAAATATAGACCAGCTGTTCTGAAATTATCGAATTTTGCTATTTACTTTTTACATATATCACTGTTACTATTTCTTATAACTAAGGACTGAAGTCTGGAGGAGCGCTTTGCTTGGCGCTGTGAGGATGGTCCAGCCCTCGCGCGGGGCCTACATGTGCGGTGAGGGGACGTCTGAGTTCCAATGATCTGTTATCCCCGGAACCGGGAAATGGCATGTACATTTTTCGAGAGGTAACCGCCTCAAAAATAAAGGTAATATAAATATGTTAAATGAAAAGGGTGAGGATCTGTTCGGTGCGAGGGTGGGTGCCCCCGAGTGTGGGAGCGGGGTCTCTCAAAGTCCTATGGCTTAAGGCCGACGGGGGGGGGACTGAGACCATTGGAACATTTATTTTCTGATTTATCGCCAACTATTTGTTTTTATACGAGGGTTTGCATTTAATCCGAATCGACTATTGATCCGGATGTGATGAAACAATGCATAAATACTTACTAACTATAACCTGCCATAAGACATTATATTACAAAAAAATTTAAACATGAATTCTTGAGCCTTCAAATAAATTTATTAAATAAAATTACTAGGAAAAGATATGAAAAATTTTATCCTCACACAATCATACGTTTTTATCAAAATCGTTTGCTGGAACATTATAAAAAAATTCATTAAACATGAGCCCAAGAGCATTTATCATGCTATTCTGACTATTTGTTCAACGCAATTTGATGAAACTGCATAATTCATTGTTAATTATTCTATGTATACTTTCTATCGTACTTACTACTATGCTTACTGTCATTGTATCTTTCATTGGTTTGGTAAATCAATTATCAACATATGGCCAGCATTCGGAGAATTAAAATATTACCCTAAAGCCTGGTAAACGAATGGCATTTTGTTTAGGTTCTTTTATTGAACTTTCCATAAAGAGAGGAAATAATGTAATGCAGATTATTGGTATATAAGTATATCATTGCTGTGTTTCCAAAGAAAAAAGAACCAAAGACCTAATCCTTTATTGAAGATATTTTATAAGATATGATAACTTAATACCACACTAGTATAAGGTATGAGCATCGATGGTCGATGTTTAGAAAACATCGGTGGGAAGCGACCGATGTTTGATGTTTTCAACATCGATGTTACTGTGTCGATGTTTTTTGACAATCGATGGTGGGCTGGCGAGGTTTTATAAACTTTTACAGTTTTCCTAATTTCGTTCCGGAGAAGATGTGGTAGTGTTTCATTGTAAAATTTGGATACATTAATACTAATAAATTAAGGATATGGTTGATTTTAGTTGCGTACAAGTTAAGACTTTAACTTTTATTGTGCAAGGGACAGAACAGGGCTTGGGTGGATTATGAATGTTTTCCAAAGTATCGAAGAAAAACAGGGTGGTATTTTGAATAAAATTCACATGCACAAAATACTTTAACAATAGACGTCTTTTATTTAAAAGAGACCGAGAGATCTATATACAACTATAAATGAAACCAAAGGCAGAAAAAAATTAATTCCTAATAAATGTTAGTAAAAAAATAAACATAATTTTTATTAATCAAGTTTCTTATAAAAGTTCAGAAAGTTTGAAAAATTAGCTTATGTTTCTAAAGTGGCAAATAAAAATAATGTATGCATATGAAAATAATTTGTGGTTTGAGCAATGAGTTCTCAAAAAAACCATCGATGTGTAGACCATGGTGCGGTTACGTTGTTTAATCGATGGTGACCATTCATGTTTTTGTTATGCTGATGTTCATCCCTAAGTAGTATACTATATCATAAAAGACGTGTGCGTTTTGTTTAGAATAAAAAGCAATTACTTATCTCGCACGGAATGGCAGTAGAAGCATGTAATTTTAATTGTTTTTTAATGATGCCAATTGGAAGGGAAGTCGCATTTTTGATAACAGCATTTTAAGTAATTATTTTCTGTAAGCGAAAACGCCAGTACATTCGGTTGTTCGAGAAACTGGATACTCATAATTGAATAATTATCAAGTAAAGGGACAATCAAGTCCATTTTTAATTTTAATTGATAGTTTAATTTAATTCCCCAACAAAGCTGTTATGAGAAGGAAGTTAAGTCTAAGTTTATCCACGGTATTGAAGGGCATCGTAGCGATATTGTTATGAATCACGCGCTCTGTGGGAAGTTGGCGAAACGGCTGGGGGCGATAATTGTTCCCACCTTTTGTTTTTCTACAATTTTATTGAAGCTCAAGGGAGGTTTACCCAGCATTTAATTAGCGGCCTGCCTGGGGTAGAAACGTTCAATTCGACCACTCTAATTTCATTACGCCACGACGTCCTACCACTTAGCTAGCGAACGTTCTGACTTATTACAATTGTTCTATTTCAAGAAATTGTACGGAAATTTAATTACGAGAGTAAATAAACTGTAGTGATGCGTGTTTTTCATGTAAGCGATACAACGGTAACGTGTAATAAATAACGATCATCGAGTGATAACAAATGAAAATATGTAATTCTTCAAAACCATAATTAATGTGTCAACAGATGTGAAATATATAAAATTTTTACTTTTTTAATAAGCACTTTTTTTTATTTCACCAAAACAATAAGGTTCTGCGGAAAGGTAGGTAACATGCAACGTCGGCCCAATGAAATTAAGTCACAACCTTAGTAGGAAATTGAATAGCGCCTATAACGTTACGGACAAGAAGTAAATATTTAAAAATATAAAAAAAAAATTTTTTCTAAAACTAGTTTGTATCGGTCTGCTAATTTTTCACAATTTGGTCCAGATTTTTACTTGATTATTTTCCAAATCATATACATTTTGATTTTTTGACAACTTAGAATGTTGCTATTTATCAATAAATAACTTATAGTTTCGTCGTTTCGGATAGTAACTGATCTCCCTAACCGAGCTTGTTACAACCGGCGTTTCGCTATATTTATTTGTTGGCCTATGTGTTATTTGGTCGATCGTGTCCCTTTCTTTCTACAAACGATCCTCCAATATCACAATTTACAAATTCATAAAAGGATACAATTGGCAAAATAACAACACAATCGACCACTGAAAATGTAAATGCGCCTGTCAGACAAACCTGCAACACTTGGTACTGCACTTGGTAGGCAAGACCGAGTGAGTTCATTACCTCAACAGAATATCTCGATGTTTCCAATTGTACAATAACTAACCTAAAAAATTGTCATTTCGTAACGTACCTATCCTTGTCTGCCTATCATTCATTGCTGTATTGGTCCCTAAACACTGAAGATGACGAAATACTGTCCTTGTCGTTCTCAATGCGAGAATCTTTTTTACACCACCTAGCCCTCAGGCCATATATTCGTCTCTCGAAGTTTATAGTGAAAGACATCCCCCCAACCTGATCAATCGAATGAATAGTATATATAAAACTAAACTCTGCAACTAGTCTAATCCAGTATGCAACCGTCTACTGTTCCACTGAGCCCAGGACAAGATCATTGCTGTGTAGAAACCGGTATTCGATATACTCACCTTTACCTGTATACCGCATGCTAGAATCATTGTAACTGACAACTCTCAATCCTTAATAATCACCTGCTCTTAGTTATGGATCAGCACTTCTTTAAGATGCACTTGAGCAGCCGGTTGGCATTAACGATACTCTTCCCCCAACACATGGTCAAATAGCATACGGTCAAATGCTTTCAATACTAAAAGAACGTTCCTTTGGCAGTTTTTTTATTTACACAGGGTCCCCTCGTTACCTCGCACTCCGAGTCGTACACCAGTTGCTCAACATTGGGAACGAAACGCACATAAGATCACTTATTAGCTTCGCTCTGCAGGGTAGATGCTATCTCCGATGGTGACCCAAATCTCGATTGGGGAGGTCGAAATTTGCTAATTCTCACTACAGCTAGAGCCTACAACATTCGGGACAAAAGCCCCATGACTAATGTTTTTCATAGTCGCCAAGCCCAAAATAGTAAAATAGAAAACCTAACGACCCCTTCATGCGAGAGACTCGTGTTTAGTGGGTGGATGTAAAAGACGCAAGAAGACCAAGAAGCACCATCTCTTAGAGAAAAACTGCCTCGGACTGTGAGGCTCTTCAGGTTAAGCTGCACATCCCAGGTCGATCCTATTTACTCTGAAGATGACATTAAAAAACGACCAACATACCGGCAGACTGAGCAGAATGATCGGTAACGACAGTTATAAGTCCATCACCCCGCATATGTTAATATCGTTAAATACTATTACCCATGAAAAATCATCAGTAGAAATGATTCTTTTGTAGAAGTGCTGAAACATATAATGTGAACATTTATTAAAGCAAAAAAGTCCTCTATTGTAAAGAGAAATGACAACCACAAGGCACATTTGGGTGATAAAAAAATATATTTCAATTTACAAATAACTGCTCTTGGTACAAAATAACGGGTGATTGATTTCTTTTAAAATTACGTGGTTTTGAAATTATTTTTTTTCTTGTAAAATCTAAAAACTTAAAATGAGTCTCAGCATTTTAAAATCGCGTTTCATACAGACACCATTTAATGTTAAACAACTGTTATTAGGAATTATCCACTAAAACATTTAATATGCAATAATCACCTCCCAAAAAATAGCAGTCAAAGATGTTATTTGAAAGAGCCTAACATTTTCTAATAAAAATACATCAAGAAACATATACATAATGTATATTTTTTCTGTAAGCAATCTGGATATAAATAAAAATACATGATGGTAGGAAGGGGGGCAGTACTATTTATTTTGGATCCTTGGGGTTTTGACTTAGTTGGAATCTTAAACTGATAATTTTCTATCCATAAACGGACCTCCTAAAAGATGTAATAATTCATTTTTTAACATAAAAAACGTGGAGGAAACAGGTTATCGTGTGAAACTACATGTTCAAACTATCGTGCTTTGAACGATCAGGTATATTTATTTAACATTTTCGAATCGTATCTTTGGTTCTTGGGCCGTTGAAAAAATACGTACAATAATAATACTGGAATGTAAGAAATGAAGCTTGTTATTAGGCAGATTATTATTATGATCGATCCCGGTCATGGTGGCGAAGATCCTGGCGCGGTAGGAAAATATGAAACACGTGAAAAAGATATCGTTTACAAATTGCCAGGCGATTAAAAATATTAATTAATCGTGAGCCAAAGATGAAAGTATACATGACTCGTAATGAAGATGTATTTATTTCTTTAAAAGTGTGAGGGGTAGAAATAAAGGTAGGAAGAGAATGGTCCGAACTCAGTCGTTTCTTATCAATGGGGTGGATTCAACTTCTTGCTGACACCCCTTGTCATCCGCACGACGTATGCTCACCCGCATCGTCCCTCTTCACTTTACTTACCTAGCATAAACTGGCTTTTTGTTCCAGTTTCTAAATTAGTCCGGAGAATGGGGACCTACGTTCCTGTGCGTTTATTCTACCCCTCTGAGCAGGGTTGATGTCCGTATGAAAAATTGGCGAAATAAAATTGTTTCAGCGGGGTGCCGAATTAAAATAATAATTTAAAAAATATTGAAAAATGAAATGAAGTAACAATAAAAAAATTACAAGGAAATGAAGAAAGAATGAAGAATGTATAGCAGAACTTCTGGCTCCGGGTAGGCAGGCATCGAGGAAATACAGGATTTCGGCGTCGAATGCTCCATTTGTTGTTTTGAATTTTGAAGAGTAGAGAAAGCGGCAGACGGAGAAACGAGAGAATAGCTCACACAGTGAACCAGTAAGATCAACAGCCACGAGAGACCGAATACGTGAAAATCCTCCATTCCTGGCGGATGAAACAACAAAAACATTTAGGAAGTTGCTGTACAAAGTTCATATGAAACTCTTACCTTCCCGAAAAATGCCCCCAGCTACAAGTCGGGGTGTTAACAATAATCCGACTTTTGTGGTTTCCAAATAAAAATAGTTTTAAGCCGCAAAAAACGATGAACGGATTGCAACGGAACTTAATCTTTCATGTAGATAGAAAGTTAGAAAATTCATTTTGCAAAACAACTTACATTTGTCAACGGAGAAAACAAAAATATTTTTAACAGAGAAAGGGCTCCGAGTCTCTATAACATCTTTTGGCAGAGTCGTAGATTTGATCGGCGTGATTTAAAAACAAAAATGTCAGAGACTGTGGGGGAAAATTTTTTAAACAAAAACCCACATGCTCAGGAATATAACTAAGTCCGAAACTATAAATACATAAAAAGATATATACAATGTTTTGGTTAGAAAGAAAGAGAGAGAGAGAGAGAGAGAGAGAGAGAGAGAGAGAGAGAGAGAGAGAGAGAGAGTGAGAGAGAGAGAGAGAGAGACACACACAGACAGACAGAGAGAATCCAAAGGAAAGAGTGTGTGGCAAGAGATATTATGTTCCACCATTACATACCATTCAGGGAACTAAATCCAAATGTAAATTGTGCAAGTTTGACTGAAAAAAAACAAGCAAAATTTAGATCCTGGATCCATCAGATGGTTGGCGAAGTTAAGGGCCGAGTTGCTCAACTTGAACTATAAATCGTACCAAGCTTCTGAACGAGAAGAACGCCGTCGTAACTTCAAACCAAGGGAGGACATTTTCCATTTTTTAGCAGTTAGCGCTGTTATTTCTGAATGTAGAAGATTTCTTCGGGTTCACAAGAAAAGAATTTTTAAGTTTGTGGGATGGATTCAATTGGGCTACATTGGTTGGAATACACCAGGGCAGTCTTGATGTATAGGTAGGATTATGTTGAATGATAACATTGTTTTATTTTATTTATTATTTCACGATATAATTATTTTTAGTTCTTTTTATTGTTATATATATAAGAATAAGATAACTATAAATAATATTTTCATTCTTATTTTTATCCTTGTTTATCCTTATTTCTTCTACTTAATCTATTTTTATTGTGTTTATTGCATTTAACTAAATTACAATAATTATAATCAGAGAGGTTTATATTATTTCGCAGTATATAAAATTATCTATTTATTTTATTTATATATTTTACTTTATTCTGTTTATTATTATAATGGTGGTTTATGTTATTACATTAGGATGAACGTAATTTATTTGCGTGAAAGGAAGGGGTTATTTACCCCACCCCGAGGAATATCGAGTACTCTGGGGTGAGTGTGTGATGTCTGGGGAGCAAAAGTAAGTTATTAGCGCGAATGGAGTGGGTTCAACCCCGCCCCGAGGAATATCGAGTACTCTGGGGGAGTGAATGTGACCAGACTTTTATGTTAGTATTGTATGTGGTTTATATTTTACTCTGTTGGAATGAATGTAATTTAAGCATGAAAGGAAGGGGTTATTTACCCCGCCCCGAGGAATATCGAGTACTCTGGGGTGAGTGTGTGACGTCTGGAGAGTAAAAGTAAGTTATTAGCGCGAATGGAGTGGGTTCAACCCCGCCCCGAGGAATATCGAGTACTCTGGGGGAGTGAGCTGTTTGTCGGCCCATAAACCTTCCACTTTATATATATATATTATTATAATATCATCACTATTACTATCACTACAATGTTCTCACCACCGTCCGGCAGACGGAGCACCCATGCCGTACTGTTTATTTTTTATAGAGTACATTTATGTTCACATTATTTTAATATTGCTTATAAGTTTAAAAACTTTATTAATATTATTATAGGAAAAATGCCTATTGTTCCTCTGAATAACATTCTATATCCCTTTAAGCCACTAAAGTACGCGTTTTCAGTTCGGAAAGCACATGAAAATATTTAATTTATTCAGGGGGATCGTAGATGCAGTGTGGTTCCAGTGATGATTGGTAAAAACACAACCACTTTTTTGGAAATCCACAAACTTCAAATTAAAAATGTTATATATCGCAATTTGAAGAATCCATGTAATATCTTAATACTTACAAATTTCGTGTTCTTTTTATATGCCTACACTTAATAGCCATACCAGGATGCAGCAACAATGTTCAAAAAAAGTAGCAATAATATTTTACAATAATTGATTTTTTCTAACATATAAATAATTTTTTACAACCATATTCAAATATAACTCTAATGATATTAATTCCAGTTAGTCAACTTATAATACTCTGTAAAAAGTCAATCCCATTGGCCAGGTGTGCTAAGTGGGATAACTCTACACCCGAGATTATAAGTATGTTCGTGACGGTGATACTGGTCATTTGGTTCAAGAGTCAAGTGTCAAATTTCCTTACTGCGAATAGATGATGATGATCTCATCACATTATGGGCGATGCTTAATGTAATTAAATTTGGTCTAATCAATTTAATACGTATCGATCATGCAATCCTATTAGGAAAATGATTTAAGCCACTGTGAGACAACCAGGGGTGTGCAAAGCCAATTCTGAGTCACGATGACAAGTAGCCAGCTGATGGTTTGATCATTAAGTAATACATTTATTTTTATCATATTAACTGATACTGAACGTATTAAGTAATTAGAATTATATATAAACAATAATATGTGAAACTAAAAATCCATTATTAACTACTCAATAGTAGTCCCTTCTTAGGAGGTCACGAGGCAAGTGGCACTATTGGCACTGGAATCTGAATGCGAAATGTACGGTTTCTGGTAGGAAAATGTGTTTTTGAAACTTCATATAGCTGATTTGGTTATTTCCAAGACATATTAGATATAAAGGTTGTTGTGAATGGTAAGCTTAGATAAAACTAAAAGAGCATTAACGATTCTTATGAAGATTTTGGATTGTAAGGAATTGATTGGCTGTATGTTGAAAAGTTGAACCTCAAGATTCGATGCCTATCTTCCAAATAGTCACGGGTTTCAGAGTAGTCATGAAATGTCAAAGATAGTTTTGATCGCACAGCCGAAAAGTAGAGGACATCATTAGCTGGTTAGTGATATAATTGTAGTAGATGGGGATAGTGGTTGATTAGTGAAAATGAAATGTTCAAATATTGTACGATCATTGTTATTTTCTAATGCCTGAACCACTGCTCATGGGTTTGCAGATATCTAGTTGAGATAGCGGGATTGATCAAGTAGTAGCTAAACAATAGGACTATTTTAAGCTCCCAGAGCAGCGCCCAGTATCATACCTGACGGAAGGTTATCTACGAATAAAACTGCATGTAACAACAGTCGTTTCACTGAAGAGAGATAGCGATCATATGTCGAACGCGATGAAATCACTGCTACATCGTTAAATGCAAACGTCCGACCCAATCAGCTGGTATGGAATAAGGAAAGAACCATCATGGAATTCGCGTCTTTTGCTTTACAAAATTGTTGTAACAACAAAAACCGTATTTTTGAGTTCTTTCAGAAACCCATGATCAATAAGTTTGTATAGAAATTGAATTTTTTTTCGACTAAAAATATAAAATTTTTTTTACAGTAAATCTTAAACCGAATGTCTCAGGTAAAGTACGGTAAAGATGCAAACCAGAGCTATAAAAACTACAACATTTTTCTATCAAATGCACTTATAAATGGGTAATAGAAAGAATATTTTTTTCCAAATTTGACATAATTCCTCCTATGATTTTTCCTATAGTAAGGATATTTAGGTATTTTCCAAAATACATTCACGATAATTTTTTGCTAAAACATAATTTCTAGACAATTACAAAAAATTAACACAGAAAATGACTAGCAAACATATTATATATACTTTTATAATATAAACAATTATTTATAAATTATTGATTGATTGGATTATATAGACTCAATTCTGTACTTATATGCTTATGTATAGACATGTGTGCAAAATCGCACCTATGACTATCATCCACTCCGGTGTTTTAGCGCAAAATCTGACTTCTGAGTAACTAAAGGTTAATTTGTCACTTCCAAAATTCAACATTCCGAAAAATTTATGTTACGAGTCAACAATTATGTCGACGAATGAGATAAGAGATTTTTTTAATTTGGTTGGTAGTTGAGTTTTGTAACGCTGATTCCAAAAATTTTTATTGTACCAGCGAGAACTATAAGGGCGTTCAAATTGATACTTACGCCCAAATCCAAATTCGCACGAAAAGGATGGGCACTGTTGCAGAGTATACTTATTATGAGTGATTTTTAAAATTAAAACAGCAATTCGTTATCCAAACAGGAGTATTTTCAATCTTTTACACTAAAGTTTTAAATTTAAATTTACAAGAATACAACTAATTAAGTTTTTAAATAAAAGCAAGAGAAGTCGAAATCTGTTAAAAGCAAAACTTGAAAAATATTCTACCATCTGTCCAACTTTAACCTGTTTATATTATTGTTACAAAAATGTTAAATTTTGGGTTTGTGATTTCTTGGAGGGCTGCACTTTCAAACAAACGCTTGTCAGTTTGTGCTCATTTCTGTATTGATGCAGTGAAACGTGCTGTATGACCAATAAACTTAATACGTGAATTCTAAGTTAGGCAATGGCACTACTTTGCTGTTAACTGATTTATAATATTTCGATAAATATTCAACAATATACGATATTTATCGGTATTATTGTCAAGCTACTTCAGAGTAACTCACTTAAAAATTTGAGACGTCGGTTTTGATTACATACATCTGAAAAACGCTGGTCTTTCCTTCTTATTTTTCAGTTCTAATTATTTTTGACATTTTCAAATAAAATTTTAAACCATCTGATGACTACCTTTCTTTACAACATAAACCTGGTTTTTTAAAAGAAATGTATATGACTCATTCAAATCGCCGACTATTACTATCGAAATGTGATTGGAACATGCTGGCTGGATAGTGAAAAGGTAAACGATTGCCGATAAGAAGATCTAGATTGAAGACGTGTATTGAATTTAAGTAACAATTCGGGGTGTGGGGGATTGTTGCTTGTGAATCAGACCTGCTGCTGATTGCGAATTTAAAGTACTGTTCGCTTCAACCCATAAAACAGTCGATGAGCTGTTGAGTGAGTTTTTTTTGAATATCGAATACGCCGGAGGGAAAAATGGCCGTCGGGTTATATGTGTCCCGTGAATAGTTAGTCTGTCCCGTAAATATCCAAAGGCGGCCCATAGGAAATATATTCTTCGTTGAGATAATTCCAAAGAAGGTTTGACAGGTGATTCACACTCAGTAATATATATGCTTTTTGTGGAATGACTACAATCGTCTGACAGAATTTTATTTCAATCGTGAATAATTGAAAACTATCGGATCGATAATAAATTGGACCAAAGAGAACCCGCCCCGCAGGGCCCAGACAGCGCTCAGAGAGTCGGTGCATACGAGGAAGGCTGATCCTTCCTCGGTCCGCACCGCCTCGAGAGCGTGCCAAATCGCGCACAGTTCTGCCGTGTATATGCTGCAATGGGGGGGCAGCGACCAGGAGGTGGCCACTCCTTTGCTATACACGGCACAGGCCACACCATCGCCAGTCTTGGACCCGTCTGTAAAGACAAGACCAAAACCGGCGTACTTGTTCCTAAGTTCAAGGAACTTAGTCTTATAGAGGTGTGGCGGTGTACACGACTTGGGCAAGCTCGCCAGGTCGTCGCGGACGAGTACGGCAGGAAGGGTCCAAGGAGGTGTCGGTCGGTCACCCAGCCGAAGCACGGTCCCCAGAGCCAGTCCCGCCCTCCCTAAGGCCTCGCCGAAGCGAATCCCGAGGGGTCGCGTCCGCGAGCGAAGCATGTCATAGACGGCTCTGTACGGGCACTCAAGAATCGTCCTTGCTAGGGGATGCCACGGCTTGGCCAGATACCCGGCCGCGTAACTGAGGGTGAGCTGCTCTCTCCGTAATTCGGGAGGCAATACCCCCAGCTCACAGCACAGACTGGCCAAGGGGCTGGTCCTGAACGCTCCCGAGATCGCTCTGAGACCCNNATTGTATATAGTATGTCTCATGTGTTGTGTGTCTATATGTTTGTCTGAGTGCATGTATTTATTAGCGTGAATGGCGAGGGGTGAGGGTGAAATATAACATCATCATCGCCCCTCGAACGATGAGAGCGTATGAGTATGTGTTCGGGGTCGATGGCGGAATATTTATAAAAGTACTCCATCGACCCCAATCTAGTTTAGTTCGAGTATAGGTCGGTGGAGGAATATCAAGTACTCCACCGACCAAACGGAATGTGTGTATTGTATGGATGTATTTATGTGTATGAATGTATTTATCTGTATGAATGTAGTGTTTGTAAATAGAAATGTAAATAGAATATTGACTTGACTTAGTTTGGGGCTGAAATGACCCAGATGTCGGAAGCCCCAGTAAAAAAAAAAAAATAAAAAAAAAATAAATTGGACCATTGCGATGTGAAGAAAAATTATAGTTATTGGGAAAAAATTGACCAATTCAATCGATGATCAAAGATTATTTAAACTGAATTTTAGGTTTTAGTGTTTCGGTGATTAGTATGCGATTATGAGGTTTATTCCTGTCACACGGAAGGACGTAATGTCCAATTACCCATTGAGTGCCGCAGTAAAAACCCTTAAAAGTACTTTTTGGAAAGTATTCTGAATTAAAATTCAATGGGCTGTGCCGAGATCGAACCCAGAACCGCTGGCGTGGAATACGAAAGGAGGTCCGTAGTACATGTTTCCTCCGTCGTCTAGTCTCCGAGTGTAGGGTATCAGCTCGCTGTCCGAGACGTACACGACGAGATACTACTTCATTACGCGGAAGGACCGGGACATAAATAAAAACAACCAAAACAAGAGATGGATAATTTTGTGTTGGAATAAACCACGCTGCAAGCAACCGAATAAAAAATCTTTCGATGCCTGGCCATGAGGTCGAGGTTGCTCCCCACCGGAAATTGAATACCTCCAGGGGGCGTCACTTGCCGCGACCTGGTGAACAGCAGAGGCGAAGCTAGTAAAGAAGACGTAGAGAGCCAAGGAGTACTGGAGGTGAAAACATTACCCATGCCACGTGGACTGACCTACCAGCTGTAGGTTCATAGTAAAAGAAAAAGAAATACAGAATCTGAAGATTGAACATCGACTGAGTTTTCAACAGGAAATGACAATTGTGGAGACAGGAGACTAGGCCCACGCGACACCTCGGCCGCCCGCAGCACCGATGGCTTCGTAACAAACCATGCAGACACAAATGGGAGCCGTCGCCAAAACACCCCCCCCCGTACACCTGGGTTAACACAACCAGGAGGCGGAGACCACCCCCACCGTATGAAAAAGAAGCCTCAAAAGACAAATTGCCATACCAAAATCACCCCCGCCAACGTGATCGGGATACTTATAGCACTGGCCGTCTTCCGCGAATAGAGTGGGTAACCGATCACGAGGCGACATCTAGTGAGAAAGCTCGCCTGATAAATCTTTCATCAATCCAGTCCGAAAAACAAGGGCTGGATGAAAGGTCAACTCAAAATAAATCAACGGAAATACGCCTAGAAAATTGAATAATGTAGCCCATTCTACAATGAAACTGCAGAGGAAAAACGAATAAACAACATAGGCTGCAGTGCCTTAAAAGGGAGCATGGGCCAATGGCCATTCTCTTCCATGAGACCTATGTTTTGCCGGGGGCTCATCTCTTGTTGATGAGGTATAAAACATTCCGCCTTCCGAAATGTCTATCACACTTCCGCTACATAGAATTGAAGCGTCCAGACTATGTTTTACATACATTTTACGCATATATATCAATTTTTGTGTTAATGAGTGAGAGGGCCTACGGCGGAATATCAAGCACCCCATCGGACCTCCACACAGTGCGTTCGAGGCTGATATGACTTCATTGTCAGTACGCTCCAATTTAAAAAATAAAAAAATAACATTAACCTTTATTTCCCTATAATAGAAAATACAAAAGATAATATAGTTTTTTGGATTCGAAGTCGAATAATAAAAAAAATAGTTATAAAAAGCACATAATTGTAAAATTAATTTGTTATTTTATTACAGCCTGCTTTCTATAATTACAAAAACCTTTGCCTGATAACAGCAGTTGTACAATTAAAATTTTATTGTGATAACACAAGTTAAAAAAAAAAGAATGACAAACTTAACTTCTTGAGGCAAGAATATATGAATGTATACAATTTTTTATCTGATTTGTAACTATTTTCATAAATATATTAAAATACTCTGTTATAAGAAAAATATTGGTACATAGTTGTATTTATTTTTGGCAATCATGGCAATAGTTCAAACTTATGTGGTATAAGTTTCAGGATTTATGAAATAATTTGAATTTTAGCGTATAGACATGAACATTTTAAAAATGATTGTTTTAAATTTACAACTTAACATTCATTTTATAGTAAATTGATTTTGTATATTCGTGGCTTATTTGAAATTACTTTTATTAGACAATTTTGAGTGTCTTTTAGGGCGCGTAGCATATAATATTGATTGATTGTGTTAAGACGAAGAAAACTGATTTTACAGTAGGTGAAGGTGCCTTCGAAATTTGTAAAAAGGATTTCTGATTCTCTTTACTAATATTCGATCTGAAAATTCAAGTTTAAATATTGGTCGAGTTATACATCTAATTATGAGTTTACTTTAGTTTCAAAAGAAAGAGGTTTGCAGTGACCACTTTAAAATGTTTCTGCACGAATGAAAAATAACTTTATGTTTGTCTAATTTTTTATATTTTTTAATCAAAGAATTTTGAAGAAGGAAACCAAACTGATTGATGATCAGGTGTCTAGCTGTCCGGTGAAGATTACTTTTATAGGCACGATATCGGTGTACAATTCAAAAAAGGGGGGTCTTTGTAAATATTCTGAAGGCGATCCCAAGGCAATATATTCTTCACCGAAGGCAGGATAATTCGAAAGGGGCTGTGACAAAAGGTTTGTTTTAAGAAGGTTTGGCCCCCCCTGAGAGAGCAAATCTCCCCCATTCCGCTCGTAACAGAATGAAGATAACACCAAAGGCACCGGCACGTTTGGAGGGTTTGAAATCCACATAATTAAAAAAGCACACTTGGCCCTCCTCCTACTTCCTAAGCTCCGCGTTAATTGTCACTGTTGCATCTGAAAATAGTACTTGCTCGTAATCGGTATAATTCAGACTGAAATGAGCACTTCACAGCCCCATTTATGGTTAGCTCTAACTCCGCACACTCCATACTAATATACCCTACAATAACTAATCAAGAAATACAGTTTAATATTCAAATACTTGCCCACATGGTTTTCGATAGGTAATAATAGGCATATAGGTAATAAAACGTATCACAGTCTTTAAGTGCGCAGTTTCTTTCATAATAAATTTATGGAAATTAACAATTGCCGCAGTAAAATCTCTCGAAGAACTTCGAAAAAAGTAACACCTAGCATTTTTTCAACCAGTTTCGCACAAAAAGTTGTGGGTTAAATACCAGGACCGTATAGCTACAAATTTGTATTATTAGAATAATGCCCACAAATGTGTCGGCAGTGTGATATATCAAGACCCTACAAGATAACATTAAGTTTACCGTTCCCTAAGTGCCACTGAGGCCATGCGGACAAAATCAACTGGAACTTGGGAAGTAATACTTAACTTTCACTGCTACACATACTCATTAAATGAGAAGCCAGAGGAACTGCTCAAGGTCGACCATCGACACGGCTGGGTCATTTTAAGAATAGATAAAGCTGAATAAGGACTTATAGGGTTACGCCAAACTAGGTATGACAACCGATGCTACAATACGAAATTCAATTTTAACAAGTACAAAGTAATTATACTAGAAAAAATCGAGTACATAAATACCTCTTAAGGCCAATATTTTCTCGTACACTGAGGGCGTAAATAGAGGGTAGTGCACTGGAGACGGGGTCGTAAAAATTATAGCAATCGCCATCTTTACTTTTGAGGTTTGGGTATTATTTTTTTACCGACACAAGCATGTAATGGTAACAAAAAGAAAAGATGACACACATCTCCAACACTTCTACCCGCCCAAATAGTGTCGTTAAGCAGACCAAAATGTTCGAATACGAATAAATCCAACAAAACATTGGTGATATACAATGGACAAAAAATTTCTCATATAGTCAAAGAACCAAGCAGTCCGAAAATCACTACCACATAAAAAGAACATATTTAAAATATTCAGTACATCCAAATTCTCAAAAACACATTGATTTCGAAGGATATTGTACAACCTGCCAACATCTTGGCCACTACACAAAGAAGTTTTGGGAATTGAAAAAAAGACAAATTAACCGTAGGAGGATCCGCAAGATTATATATTTTGGATAACAAGAACAAACACAGAAACCTCCGTTTATGAATGCGTCTACAAAAAACAATAGGAGAGGTGGACGAACTCCACAGGTTGCAGAAACGAGTAAACCTATAGATTAAAGAACCATCACCAAAATTGGTTTACTACAGCTAGAGAGGGTAAAAACTCAAGGGAGTGAAGGGACTATATACCAGTCACTGGTATCTGGGGAAACACCTACACAACATGCATATATACACAATGATAACCTCATTTTTAGGTTGAATGAGGGGTAAGATAATGTCACCTCCAATATGTTCAAATGCGAAAGAACCGCTGGATGTACATAACTTAGGACATCAAAAAGAGTCAGCGAAAAAATTGCAGTAATGACAAACAATGTCTCAAAACTCAAATCCTTACGAGAAGGATCGAGTCGATTGAACTGAACTAAGGAAGTAGCAAAAGTACAGTATGCCAGAAGCTGCAGAACATGTGGAATCATGCAAAAACCCGCTTTCTAGTTCATTAAAAAAAGTATTGGAAGATGGTTTGACCTCAATTCAGCAACACATAACAGATAGTAGGATGTTAAGCCTTCCTTCGTGGTAGAATTTCTTAAATTTATTTTGTAATTTAAAAGCAGTCCTATATTGTAAGAAGATTGACAACCACTTGGAATATTGCCGTCAGAAGCAACTAAACGTTTAAGTAAATTATTTTGATAATATTGTGGGTTGTCTACTGTTCTTTGATGCAGAAAAGGCTTGCCCACCTGCAGCTAAAATTCGCTTATTTTAGCTTTTTATAAATGTTTAACCAAATTTCGACTGACCAATCTATTTGAACCAAATCGAGCTTTAAAAATTGGGATCGTTCATGCCCACAATCGTCAGAGATTCGAGATTGGCGCGGGTTTTAGCTTCGTCTGAAAAAATAATCATTCACTTCGTCCATCAGAGCGGAAGCGATATTCTTAGGTCGTCCCCCGCAAATCAATCTCATCCCTCAGTGCCACGGAGAGCTGAACATTGCGTCCCGCATACGTGATCTCTGCCAACTAAGAATCCGACTGCGTCAACGTTAATGCAATTACTTGAATACTCCATTGTCCCACAGAATAAAGGATTAAATCAGATTAGAAACGAATTAGATCGGGTGAGAGCCCACATTCCAAAGCGGACCCTCTTCACTTCCTCGCTCGTCACCGTCGGCAACCTATCGGAATTCTACTTCGCGTACCAGCCTTGAATTAATTTGTGCGCGTTTTAAAACGTTTTAGATGCAGCTTGAACGTTTCCTTTGTGTTGAGCAGATGGTACGCTAGTTGTTATAATATTAAACCGTCAAACTAGCTTAAAAATCTAAATGGCACACACGATCTCAAGTAATTATAAAAAATATACAAATAATTTATTCTCTTTAATTAGTTTTTTTAATTGACATTTGTAAAACTCAAAATACATGACGAGGAAAAGTATGGTGATTCTTGGACCTATTAAAACAAAATAGTTCCTACTCACTTAGTTGTTTTCAACTACCGGATTTCAAACATAAATCATCATCAGATTGAAGGAGTTTTACAACCACGTCTCTAGACATGAATTGTAAGACCGAGAGACGTAGTTGTAGAACTCCTTCAACCTGATGATGAGCTATAAGCTTGAAATCCGGATCGCTGAAAACAACTATGAGCGAGAACTATCTTTTTGAAAAGATTGAACTACACACTCACTCCACCATTTATCATTTCTAATAATAACTGCCTTTTAACAAGCTATCTTTCCAAACGCAGTGAAATCTCTGATAAGGGAGTCATCTGTTTAGGGGACACCTCCGTTTACAGGACTGTTACCCTGCACCGGCTTGGAAGATTCATGTCCAATGTATTTAACACCTCTACATAGGAGACGGTTTAAATAATAGTCAAGTTCTGTCGCCCTACAGTCTGTAACATTACAGAAAACCTTTTAATAGGGGACAGGCCAGATTAGTTTTTCACTTTTTTGAGAAGTGTAAATAATCTAAGTTTTTGGAATTGAATATGAATGTGTCCATGATTTTTTAACGTTTTCCGCCAATTTTTGATTGTGATATTACGTAAAGTTTAAAGTTTTACTTTCATAAATTTAGTTTAAGTTCGAATTTTTTTATGTTAACATGGTCTGATTGAATCATATGAAAACTTTGGGAGACAGTGTAATAAGCTGTTAATTCAAGCTTAGGAAACGGAGGAAATGTTTATAAGATCGTAAAGTCATGGAAAATGTACATCTAAATCAACACCTTACATGCAGTATTTGTACATATGTACAACACCTTACATACATACTGACGGCTATGATACATTAGATGACAAAATTTCTATTTATATTTGAAGAATATAAGAACACTTCTCTAAAGAGGACAAAAGTTGCTGACTATCAGTTAGCAAAAGATAATTTAACTGTATGTGTTAAATTGGCTTTTAAAGAAGACGGGAAATTAAACAAATTTGTTACTTGTTAAAATGATATTGACAAAACCGGCCGAATTTTTCATTAAAAAAACTATTAATTATAGCTGGTCTGTCAAATGCACTTCCACTTCCGCAAGCGGTTAGGTTTCTATGTTAAATGAAGTACACACAGATATTCCAACGGTATTCAGTTTCAGCACAAAAACCGAAATCTGCCAAAGCCTGGTTAAGAACAAACTTTCAGGAATTTACCATCTGGAAAGAGTGGTCTTCTGCTAGCCCAGATCCCTTGCGCTCCGAATTGTGGCCAGTGTTGGATCATAACCCATAGAAAAACCACACAAAAATGAATATTTTGAAAGGATCTCTACAAAAAACACCCAAAAACGAATGTTTCCAAAAGAATCTGATGAAAGCATTTGAAAATTTCCAATTTTGCTGCATTGAACGAGTGGCCCCTGCCGTCTTCATTCCTATATTCCAGCTAAACTTCCAGTTTGGAAAAATAACTTTTTCCAGTATTATCTATAACCACTGACATTTTTAACTGTAGGAACTAATATTTTTATGTAAAGGCGTCCGTTAAACTGTTGTGACAGAACTTATGGCTAGACCAGATAACCTGCTCGGTCAGTGTTACTCCTCTTGGAGAACGGCCCTCCCGAGACTTGATCATTTACACTGTGACTAGTAAATCCCCGCCCCACACACATCATATTGCAATGGGGCCCACAAAAGTCCAGCACCCTTAAAAGCAGTGAAGCTAGACTAAACATATCAGGTGGCAGGAGCGATGGCCGGCCAAGCCACTCCTAACTGAACCCTAAAAGTAGAAACACTTACTACTTCGATCCTCCACCAGTTGTTAAGCACAGGATTGCTCGAAGCGCCGAGGCAACTTACGCGTACGGTGTGTATATAGGGATTGGAAAGATATTTAGGGACAGTTGCAAAAACCAACCCGACGGGAAGAGGGTATAAGGTACTCTATCGCTTAAATTGTGCAGCATGGGCACGATGACCTGTATTGAGGTTTGTTTCACCCCAGATCACATCTGCCAACCGAGATCCGCTGGAAATAACCTTTCTCGAAAGAGATATGACGAAATGCGTTTGACAGACCACAAGGAAGGCAGACAAAGATGACCGATAAATACAAGTTATAGGTTCATCACCCCGAAAACAGCACTAAAAAATTTCGCAGTTAAAATCATTAACTTTAACATTTTCTAAAAGTTATTTCCAACACTTGATAGACAATTAAAATGTACAAATAGCTTAATTTAGTTATAAATGAAAGAGTGATCCTTGAATGTCATATATTCCTAATTTTTTGCATATACATTTAATTGATCATAAACAAAATCTAATGTTTTGTTTAAATTAAATATTATTATCTTACTAGATTAGTGCGTTCTCCCTTTGAGTTTAAAAAACAGTTCAGTACATTGCATTCAAACTCTTCCGAAATTGGTCCAATTTTGAAACGAACAGAATTCCAAATACGTGACAACTTGAATTTAGATCTAAACTTAATGATGGAGTCAAGTTGAGTACATATATTCTTCTCTCCTAATGCTAAATTGATTTATTGAATGAAATAATATTCCTATGTAACGAGCAAGCTCGGGCTAAACCTTTGACACCGATGATTTGAGCAGAAGTTCGAGGTGTTTTATTATGTTCAAAATTGTTACATTAAAATTCGTAATGAGACAACATAAGTTGTCTAAAAGAGGCAAAGTTTAATAACGGCTTAGGCCTAAGTGTTAATTAGCATGAAATGCCGCTGATATAAAAGTGTTCCCAGAGATTTTTTGAGAGTATTGCCAAGAAAAGGGGAAGATTGTTAAATAAAATGAACCTGGTATGTCTCTTGCTGTTCCATGTCGATGACCTGTACCTGAAACAAATAAAAGAGCAAAATTAATTAAATTGTTATCTCTGCAAATAAAGGGGGCGTCAAACCCTCACACAAGACTTGGTTAATCTAAAGAAATCAGAGGAGAAAGAGTTTTTCCCCTTTTTTGATATTAAAGCAGCAAGTGACCGGTTAAATTAATATAACTGTTATTATAACGTAATACAAGAACTAACAAAACTTGCTTTTCATTCATTAACGAAAATGACATTTTTCTTTGTACATTGGACTTTATAAAAAAACTATTTTTACAGCACGACGCCATACACCACATACTCTGGGGTGAGTGTGTGACGTCTGGAGAGTAATAGTTGTTATTAGCGAGAATGAAGTGGGTTCGACCTCCGCCCCGAGGAATTTCGAGTATACTGATGGAGTCAATGTGACCATATGTCTATGTTTGTATCATTTGCTGTGTTTATGTTAATTTATTATCAATGTAATTTATCGCGAAAGGAAGGGGTTGTTTAACCCTGGCCCATGGAATATCTAGTACTCTGGGGCAGGTGGCGAGAAACGAAGTGCCAAGGAATCAAAACGGTACCTACTACCCACTCTTGTGAAAGGGGCAAACCCGAGGGTAGGCCCTTAAAGAGAAATTATAAAAACCTCTAGTGTGGTCATGTGGGTGCCGGATCCTGACCTTCTGGACACTACGGACACTTCCACTATCCTCGGGCTTATTAAATCCTAAAACCCATTTAATCATACAAGGCAATGGAGGGTGGTCAGCCAGAAAGTAGAAAACAAAGGTCTAACTCTTGTGACATACATAAATGATGCATGTAGGAAGCGGATCGGATGTTTTTTGTACAAGAAAATGTGAGAAATCAAACTCATTAGGAAAGTGCACTTTGGTCTTTGAAGCGGAAATATATGCTGTCATTGCTTGTGCCCTACAAAATCTTAAAAGAAGTTACACAATCCTCATTAGATCGGATAGCTAAGAAAATATTAAAGCATTAGCGTGTTAAAAAATCATATCAAAACAATGACAGTGAATGCATGTGTTAAAAATTTAAAAATGTAGGAAGTGGATAAAAGTATGCTAAAATAACACTCACAAATACTGGCAAACTCACTGCTACCATTGGAGAAGGCCAGACTCAGAGGAGTGATAAGACTATTTAGCAGTCACTGGCGTCTGAGAAAACATCTACATAACTTGGGCATATTCAACGATGATCCCATTTGCAGATTGGCCGAAGAAACAGCCACCCATATCATCTTCGAAAGGGAAACAACCGCTCAATGGAGACGTAACCTGGGATGTAAAGAAAACTACAGTTACTACAAATTGTAGCAGCAACAGTCAATGACTTAAAACTTATGGGAAGAATAACTGAGTCGACCGCACAGAACTACGAAGCCAGGAGAAATTCTCCAGAATAAGCCAGGAGAGAGGCATTTTAGCATATCAACTTAGCTTTTATTCAGAAGTAGACAGTCAGTAACAAATTGAGAGGATGAAATGGCTCCTCGTTGAAAAATACGCGGGAAATAGCAGGAAAAAATACTAACACGCAGATGGCCGGGTTGACCTCAGCTATTTTTGTTGTTCCAACATTATTTATATTTTACAACACTACATTTCAAAATAATTGATTAAGTTTATTAAATAATATTGAATTAAATAAAAATAAAATAACAAAATAAACTTCCGAGAAAACTATTCGCAAAGATCGGATACAATAGACAAAAGTTTAAGAAAAAAGGGATAAATCTACGACTTGATGTAGAAAAAAAATCCAAAAGGCATGAGCCTATTTAAATATATTATAATTAATAAGTATATTCACTGTTAAAAGTATTGACCACTTTTTCACTCACGAACACTCTTTATAGTTGTTCACTCTGTATTGTCTTGAAGAAAACAGCAAATTTAGTTGTTAAGCTTTCGACCTATTTTAACATCATCATAAAGGCAAAACTATTTTCA
The DNA here is from genome assembly GCF_000648675.2 of Cimex lectularius. Lineage (NCBI taxonomy): Eukaryota > Metazoa > Arthropoda > Insecta > Hemiptera > Cimicidae > Cimex > Cimex lectularius. The sequence goes on along the minus strand of NW_019392753.1, from coordinate 775,798 downwards.
TTATAACTACAGATTCACATATTTAAAATTTTTACAGGCGATCCCAAATTTCGTTGAAGGCCAAAGACCGTGGATCTGTAGAAATATTTACGATTATTTTGCTCTTAAGATAAAATATTAAAGATTATTACATGCTTAAAATAGGTCGAAGCATTGGAATAACAACTGACTTTACTTATTTCTTCAAGACCATACCTTGATAATTATATTATACATAAAATCGTCGCATTTTGGAAAAAAAATCTTTCTGAGGACCCGATTTAAAATGAACCACTTTTACATTCTCCAATTCAGCTGGACTTGACGAATTGGGCCGTAATGATATTAGAAACGTGACAGCTTAAGCTCTATGAATTTCCGATAATCCAGTAGTTCGACTGATTCGTATCATCAGAGTTTCTGCCTAACTAATCTAAGATCGCCTGTGGCCCGTTCGGTACCAATTTGTCCTTGCTTCGTACTTCCACCCGACCGTGTAATAGATTTGTGATCGCTATATCTCGATCCTTATACAACCTCGCGGCACCACGACAAATTCAAATACATTTCCCAAATGCAAATCAAAATCACTGCCTCACACAGAGACAAAAGATACCTATATCATTTCTCACTGACGTATACAAGTTAATGATAGAAAAACAAAAATAATATGTTAGGGGGATTTAACGAGAACAACCAACAAAAGAAGAACATAATGATATAATATAAAAATATTAAAAAAGTAATTCTTGTAGAGCCATTCTCCAGTGGATATAATCATTATATCTTGGCCTTACAACGTAAAATTGGCCTTTTAAATCCTGTTTGCCTCTTATATATAAGAAAGTACGTGGAATTGAATGAGCTCATGAAAAACGAATAAACAGACAAAAATTACACCCACTTGTTTATTTGAAAAAAGTTAACATTAAAATCCATGGTTCATAGGACATTACAGTTATGACTGCAGTAATTATTTAAAATATTTATAGGATTTCCTCTGTTTTTTTTTAATTTTTTAACGAGGGTTTCCAACAGCAGAGGTTATATCAACTCTCGGGGTGCCAGTGTTTTTGAAAACAAAGCCTATTTGTAAGTATGTCGGGTTCGAACCCGGGACCTTTACCTTACAGTGATGAGCACCGTGTCCACGCCTAAACCGTTGTGGCCACCGACGCCTCCCCTGCGTTATTATCTTTCATATCTAAGTGTTTTACATATTTTATCAGCATTAGAAGCTATACTGTTAGTTACATTAGGAGCAGTTTCAGTATTTAAATTGTTATTATTTTTACTGACAAATCTTATTGATCTTTCATTAAGGATTCGTTGTATTTGATATTAGGGATCTATTTTTTAACAGTATTTTTTGTCATTATGTTTTATTTCTCCAATATATTCAGTAGAGGTAAGGTTGTTCATACTAGTTTTTTGTTATATTTATTATGATTTTAGTAAAATGTAGGGGCTTAAAATGTAGCATTCTATCATGTAATCATAAAATGGAACATGAATAATTTTTCTTTGAATTTACAATTGAGCAGTTTAAATGCTACGGATCTTGCAATATTTAGTTGAACCCACACTTCCAGTAAGTCACTCAGTAAGTATATTTACGTAACTAAGGTGTCATAAACAACCCTTTATTTATTAAAGGTAAGTTTATCAAGAAGTCGTGTAAGCGCCGTGCATCGTGTCATAACGCTGTTAGGTTTAGTCGGGTGTGGGAATTTCACGTGTCGATATTTGTGTCCTAAGTACCGCACCTTGTCTTCAGGTTGGAATGGGATAATATTGAAGTATACTGGAAAAGAGGTGTTTTTGCTAAGAGTGGAGGTTATGTGGATTGATTTTCTTCGCTACGTTTTATTCTTTTCATTTCACACCAAGACTGCTGCAGTGCGAGCTGTTGATTAAGGTTTGTTGTTTCAGGATCAGAGTTGCTTGAGCTGTATCGCCTGCAAAAGTCAGAGTGGTTAAATGCATTGTGATATGTGAGGCAGTGATTTTGATTTGAATTGGTCATTGTATAAGGAGCGAGGTATAGCGATCTCAAAACTATTACACGGTTGGGTGGAAATACGAAGCAAGGACAAATTGATAACGAACGGGCCACAGAACTACACCCTGAGGAATAACAGCGTTGATAATGTAGTTCCGGGAAAACGCCTTCGTTCCTATGACTCCGAAGTGCCTGGCAGTGAATGAGCTAACTGCGAAGGCTTAAAGTAGAGACAAAGATCACCAGGCACATGAGTGCAAAATGCAGTCGAAACCATATGCCACATCAAGCAATGACCTTGAAAACCCCCAACTCAAGAGAAGCAAAAATGAAGTCCACATAGCGGTGGATGGCCTGAGATAACATTTTGAGAATTTAGGATTAAGAGGATACATTTTAAAATAAGCCGTCCTTAAACTTTCTCTTAAAATGGGAACAGAATGATAAGGGCTGTGTGGGTTTTGGAATCATACGGATGAAGGAGTGTTTCCTGGATATAGGATATAGCTTGAACGTAGGACGGAATTCAATACGAAGGTAATGAATATTATGAATTTTCTGTGAAAGTGTTTCAAAATTTGAGAGGTAATGAGATTGAAGCCAGCATTTATAATTACATTAAAAAGATTAAGTCAAGCTGCTTGAAACATCAACTTATAATTTGGTAAATATAAATTAGACTTCGACGATTAGTACGGCGTCTGACTATTGGCGTATTTGCCATGCTAGAATTTCTGGGTTTGAATCACGGCATAGCCCACGAGGCATAGCATAGTTCTTTTTGTCTATTTGTTTGTAGAAAACCAAGAAAAAAATCATTTTACACTTTCCACATCATAACAATCTTCAAAGAAGATAGCCGATGTAATTTTAATTTGTGAATAATTTCAAAACAATTATTGCAAAATGGCTTGACACAAAGGGGTGATGTCACTGTGGTGTTGGACTTTAAGCTCTCACTACAGGAATTACTTAATTTTTTATTAGTTGGTTTCAACATTTTAGTTATATTATTTTTGTTAAATTAACAGTTGCTTACAAGGTTTTTAATTTATTTCCACAAGCTTTTTACATCAAGTGACTTTTGTCTCTCTTTTGAAATCCACCGCCGGGAAGGGTAAAAAGTGTTCCGATATGCTGAAAAAAAGAGGCCTACTTTGCGGATTAATTAAGGAATCTTATTGCAAGACTAGTCGGTAATCATTAGACAAAGTAGTAAAAAGGGCTTAATTATAATGTATAAGGCAATATTCCTTTTGTAACCGCAGAATACCTTCCCCTTCCTCGAACGGCAACTATACGGAATGTATGATAATGACTTGTAAACTTTTTGGTAATCAAGTCGTTGCCTCCCTGTTAGCTTAAGAACATTTAATTATGGCCATCTATGTAAACAGATAATGCGAAATCTCTTTCTGAATATTGTAAAGCTTGGGTAGATCAATTCAATTAAAATAAAATTGAGAATTTCATACCTAACAAATTTACTTCGTTTATCGTATAATTAATACAGTAAAATTCGCTTATAACGATGCTAAATACGATATTCCGCGTATAACGACGTATGGCAATGTTTTTGGTTGGTTTTCTATCTCATGTGCTTCGCATATAACGATGCCGATTACAACGATAATTCGGAAGCACCGATGCGTTTTAAAAAGGAAAAAAGATCATTTGGTACGTTTATAACAATTTTCTGATTATTAACGAATGACTAATGATCTCGCGTGTTTTTGTCGTTCTCGAGCACGGCAGTGAGTTTTAGGTCCCTGTTCCGATTCATAGGTAAACGGGGTTGTTTCATTGTATTTATTACTAACAGTCTTGTGTACCTTAGTGATTGTTAAGAGTATAGTGAATGTATTTATTGGCGAGAATGTGTAATAAGAGGGAATCGGCGGGGGAGTATTGAGTACCCCACCGACCTTCAAGTAAATTATTTATTTACTAGGCGTAAAGGGTGATGTAGTTATATCGAATTCTCCATCATACTAATTGAGTGACTGGTATGTAAATAGGAAAAAATATATTTTGGAATGAGGGAGAGTGTAAAAGGGAAACTGATTGAGTTGGGGGCTAAAATTGCCTAGCTGTTGTTAGCCCCTGGAGCCACTCCTCTGTGGCTTGACGAGTAAGACCAAAGTCTGACCCAGTACTGCCAACACCTGAGATGAGTGATCTCGAGGACTGTCGGTAAATCATTGTAAAATACAAAAGCTGGAAAAGCCTGTGGTCTGTGAGATGAAATAGGCTTCAACTACGTACACGTGCATATGTGTACAGGCAGGGGCAGATTTAAGTTTATACAAATCAGTAATCAAATCAACTTTCTTTTTTTAATTTAACAACAACATAAAGAATTTTTCGTAATCTGTTTAAAATCACTGATTTACGTAGACAGTTAATTCAGTCATGTAGACATGCTTTGTTGTCTGTAATTATCCGTTTGCTCTCATTATGGAAAAACGTCTACGTGATGGCTTCATTAATATTGTCCATGATTTTTGCTTTCATTTTATAGTCGTGTATAATTTGGAATGTTTGTAAATATCGTTGTGTAAACGTTTAACAACCGACAGACGAATATGTTAATATGAATAAATCAAATTATGCTATTGTCTAGAAATTGTCGTGGCAAAACGTCCTAATGGTTTCTCACGTTTGTTGATATTAACAAATGGGACAACAGCAAGAGAACCTTTAAGTTATTCATTCAAATTGGTATAAGTTAAAGTTTCCTACCTATTTTTTTTAGATCTCAGGCTCTATACAGAAAAATGTAAAGAACATATGATTTTGTATTTTCCAGATTAGCCAAGCAAGTCAGCCATGTCCGATGGTATGTTAAGAACAGAATATTTTGGAGGAGGGAGGAGATCAGAATTTCCACGGGCGACGGTATGGATCGAATTTATTTTTGTATAATGAGTCAGCTCGTATATGTTTGCAATGCAGTTCAATTTCAGGTTGATTTAGAAAGAAAATCATTACCCTTTTGGGAAAAACGGCGTAAATGAGTTCCCCAGCTATAAGCGACGGCAAGCTCTAAAAAAGATTTTCTTTCACAACCCTTAAGTAATCAATATTTATTTATGAAACTGAAAATTAAATTTTTTGAACAGTTGTAAGGGGATTGCGATGGTCGAGTAGTTGGGGGTGTCCGATTTACGTGGTTTAGGCAGTTGATGGACTCTACAATTGTAAATATGAAATTTACTGTTCATTTCATTTTGCCCTCGTTTGAATTAATCAACCTGCATAATTGTGAACAATGAAGAATTGACCAACGTAATGAAACCAGTGCAAAAATTTCCCAACCTTGTTATTTTGTCGTTTTTATGTAAATTATACAAATGATTTTAAAAAAATTCTGAATTTTTTGAAGACATGAAGACATTATAAAATTAACTACTGTTTGTATGGTATTAATACAATTTAACAAAGTTTTTAAGTAAACGTTATTCATTAACTATAAATAACAAGTCAGTGGAAGAACCTGCATTCGGACGTACGCGTAAGTTATTTACTTTTCCCTTGCGTTCCTACAGACAAGGGGAATAAAAAAATCTTTGTGGGGCAAATAACATTCTATGCTATCTAATGCATAATTCAGCATGCCCCCTTCCACAATAGGAGATGTGCGTGGTAAGTGGAACATTATAGACCATTTTGAAGATACTCGCCGACATGCCGGCATGAAGCCCTTAAATCAAATCAAACGTTCTGTAGTTAGCGCAGGTGCCGCAGGAAACAATGATCCTTTATACTCCTTAAATTTCCATTCTGAGGCGGCATACAGCCCGAGAACACATTGGTGATAAAATCGATTATCCAATCATATCCTTACCCCTAGACTGCAGTGAAAGAATGACTGCGATTTTTCGATAAACATGGATCATTTGTTTATTGTTTTTCCGCAGTGATTTCGTACGCAACTAATAAATTTTCAACTTGATGCATTTTTAGAAAAAACAAGACCTAATTAAAAGAATACCACTGATAAATTTATACATTTTCTAATGAATTGATTGAAAATGATGTATTCCAATAAATAACCATTGTGAGAATTCTTCTTGGAATCTGAGATTTGTTGAATCCTGTTGTTTGGTCAGACAGACCCAAAAAGGCGAGGATAATCAGACCAAATTTACCAAAAGCAACCAAACTACAGACTTCAAAACAGTGGGTTTCCTCTTGGTATCTGAGCGATGATGAACCAACAGTTTAATCAGATAGCAAAAACACAAGGGTAGGTGGATCTAAATAACCGAATGCGACCTGATTAAATAATTAACAGTTGTGATGATTCTTCTTGGAATCTGAGATGTGATGGATGATGTTGTTGGTCGACAAACCCAAATGGCGAGGATAAGGAGATCAAAATTATCAAAAGCAACTAAACTACATACTTCAAAATTGTCGGTTTCCTCTTGGGATTTGCAGGTTGATGAAACAACTGTTTAATCAAATAAAGAAAAAGCTAGGATAGGCGGACCTAAATAAATGGATGCCACCTGATTAAATAACTAACATTTGTGATGATTCTTCTTAAGATGTGTTATTTGGTTAGACAGACCTAAATCGCGAGGGTAAGCAGTCCAAAATTATTAAAGGGCTCTAATTATTTACTTCAAAGTTTTCTCTCGGGTTCTGCGGGTTTGTGAACGTTTCTTAGATAGACATAAAAAGCGTGGATTGGAAGACCACAATAATCGGAAGCGACGTAATTAAATAATTAACAATTGTGAGAATTCTTTTAAAGCTGTAGTTTGCCTAGATGGACTAAAACGGCTAGAATAAGCAGCGACCACTCTGGATCAAGGTACGGACTTGAGAAGAAAGCAGATTGAGTTGCTACTGCCAAGCTTTCGACCTATTTTGGGTCATCATCCATGCAAAACATCTTTAAATATGTCTGCAGAATGACATATTTTTTACAGGCGATCTCAAATTTTCTTGTAGACCGATTCATTCCCAACATTTCCAATTAAATGCCAAGTGAGAAGGGATAAAGTCGAATAATTCTGAAAGCTTAATAAATTTTAAGTTAACTGTAATTGTTTTAAATAAAGTTATTCCGAAGTTTTGAGAAATTTTCAGCATAACCATCATAAGTAAATAATTTTTATAAAAATTCATGAATTTTTGATCTCGTTTAGTTGAGTTTACATTAAAATAAGCATGTTCTAATTAATATAACGACAACATTACACACACACACACAGTTTCAAATAAACTACAAAAAATATCGGACACTCATATTTTTTTGTTCTAACGTTACATGTTACGCTAATGACCATTATCGACTGGTGTAATTTTATGAGCAAAACCACGAAATAAATTATTAGTTAAATTGTATGGGCAAAATCCTGTAATAAATTGGTAGTTAAATTCATTATTTCAATATATGAATGGTATTCCGGGATTTTTATAAAGTTTCTCCCAAACCATTTATATTTTTTTAAAAATAAAAACTCAAGAAATTTTGGTTTCGCTTAATTTGGTTTATATTAAAATAAGTATGTTGTAATTAACATAACAACAATAATAATACATATATAATTGTTTGGAAATCGTGAGATGCGGTCTGGTGTGATGTAGGTTTCAGAAAAACATTTTCTTTATCGTGCCAACGTTTCGATCTTTATTGAGATCGTCTTCAGGGCCTGGGATTTAAAAACATTGTTTAAATTTAACAAATACATGTAGGATATGGAAAAAAGTGAATTTATACAATGCAAAAAATATTTTTTTATATTCAATCAAAGTATTTCTACACACTCAAAGTGTTTGTTTTCTGTGTAATTGAAAATCGTGTTGAGTGTGCCAGTGAGATATTGCTGTTTTATGTTTGTATAAGTTGGATTTTGAAGGGGTGGGGAAGGAAGTCGGTATAGAAAAACATTTTTATATAAGGAGTCGGCTTGTTTGAGGTGAAAGGAGCCGACGATGGGAAAAAACATTGATAATGGTTCGGCCAGATTATCCTTTCATGATTATATAGACGAGGATAATTAGGGAAAGGAAAGATAAATTGTTGAAAAATTACGCAAAGAAGAAATGTTGGATGTGTGGAATGTGATGATTGTTTTATATGTTATATTATATGTTTTGTATGATGTGATGATGATATATGTATGTTATCGATATTGAATTTGATTAAAGATATTGGCGTAGCTGCGACTGCGTTCCCTGTGTGTAATATTTTTGGATTGTTGAAGTCGAAATTGTGTTGGAAGGAAACACAATATATACAAAAAAGAAAAAAAACGCAACTTTACCGTTACAAAAAGAATGTAATAGGATAGTTGACTCATTGTTTGATAAAAAATTATTTAATAAATCACAAAAATCAAAATGGAAAACTCATAATGCTGTTGCTCCCAGAATTTACGGATTACCAAAAATTCACAATGAAGACCCCTTAGACCCATCGTGTCATGTATAGGTTGTCCAGGTTTTGAGTTGTCTAAGGTTATGCCTGGAATATTGAGTAGTCTAGATCTATGTAAAACCTACAATGTAAAGAATTCTTTCGCTTTCAAAGAATTTATTGTTCAACGAACTATTAATGATGATGAATTGTTAGTTTCTCTCGATGTGAAATCAATATTCACAAGTGTCCCTTTAGGTGTGCTAACCTACATTTTAAATAGGAGGGTTGGAGATATTGAAAAACTCACAAACATCCCATGCGAAATTATTCTCGATATTCTTCATCAAACAGCATATGCTGGCTATTTCAAATATAGGGGTGACATATATGATTATGAACAATTAGAAGGTGTTGGCATGGGGGAAAACTCTCTCCTATATTGGCTGAATAATAATGATTTAACAGATTGCGTCCAATTAAATTTTTACCTTAATATAAATGTTATTAAAATTACAATTAATTAAGGTTTTTAGTTGAGATAAAAAGTCAATGGCACGAGCGTACCACTTGAGCTATCGTGACCTCGATCCACTAGGACACCAACTTCCCATCTCAACCGCACTTTTAATAACAATAAAAATGGGAAAATTCAAACCCATTTTTATTGTTATTAAAATATACGTTGATTATTTGTTCTTAATTATAAAGACAAATGAGTTAGATAATGTTATTCAGGATTTCATACCAACTCAACTCATACCACCCAAAATTAGTGTTTACGCAAGAGGTGGGAAAAAATGGTAAATTACCATACTTAGATTTATTAGTAATTAGGAATAATCAAATTTTGGTTACAGATTGGTATCAAAATCTACTAGCTCAGATAGATTACTTCACTACAGTTCCTCACGCTCTTTACAAATGAAAATCAACATAATGATGAACTTAATTGATAGGCTTTTAAAGTTAAGCCATGAGATTGAAGAGATGTTAATTCTAATGGATATCCAAAATCTTTGTATAAAAAAATACTAATTAGAAGGTTGAATGAGAGAATTCCCATGGATATAACCAATAATGTTAATCATGATGTACCTAAAAATATAAAATATGTCCCATTAACATTTGTAAAAGAAATTTCAACTAAATTGAATAATTGCTGAAAAGAAAATGTCAAAGTTGTTTACGAGTTTGAAAACAAAATAGGGAAATTTTTTTACAAAATGAAAAGATAAAGAAGAAAAAGGAAAAATATCCAACGTTGTTTATTGTTAATTCACTACTTTCGTAGTCCGCTTGACCAATTAATACATGACAATAAATTAAGGTTTTTAGTTGAGATGAAAAAAAGCTAATGGCACGAGAGGGATTCGAACCCACGACCTTCAGCTAGATACGCCGCTGCTCTACCACCTGAGCTATCTTGACCTCGATCCGCCCGGACATCAACTCCCCATCTCAACCCCGCCTTATGAGTGAATTGAAAAATGGCAAAAGGAGGGAAAACTCTTAAGGTGGGGTTGAGATGGGGAGTTGATGTCCGATTGGATCGAGGTCACGATAGCTCAGGTGGTAGAGCAGCGGCGTATCTAGCCGAAGGTCGTGGGTTCGAATCCCTCTCGTGCCATTAGCCTTTTTTCATCTCAACTAAAAACCTTAATTAATTGTCGTTGTTTATTGTGTAGATTGTAACGACTGTCCCACCGTGTACTATGGAAAGACTAAACAATTTTTGGCCGACCGCTGTTGAAACATTGAATTGAACACAAACATAACTGTAAGTTAAATATTGATGATATAAAAATTGTGAACTATGAAAAAATTCTAGGGCGTAGATTACTCAAAGAATTTATGTATGTACAAAAATATCCCAATGCTTGCAATTTGAAAACCGATTACAATAATATTAGTACAATCTTTCAAATTTATTAACAAAAAATAATATTTAAAAAAAGCAATAGATTGTAATCTAAACAATGCATGTACATAGTATTTATTTGAATTTGTATTTATTTATTTTCTATTTATTTATGTATTTATTTATTTATAATGTATGTATTTATTTATTTATAAGTTCTTATATTTGTAAAAACCTTCCAACAGAGGGAAATTTTGAATTAGTACGTTGGATATTACGATATGTAAGAACGGCATCTAACTGGCCTGTTATCTTCTTCGAGTGATGTCGTATTGTGATAAAGAAAGCCATGTTTCTATTTTGTTACTTGTAACGTGATATTCGTATGTTCGCAATTGTTTATAAATTTATGATATTGTTTTTGTAAGCCCTAAACAAAAAAATGTGTATTTCTTCTTGAATTACTATATTGATAAACGTTTTGTGTCATTGTAGCGCCTTGAGAAAGACTAAATATATAGTGGAAAGCTTGGCAATAAAACAAAACTTTCTGTTCACCTTGGCACAAACCCGATAACAAAGAGCATTGAATGTTTGAAAGAAAATAAAACTATAAGAAAGAGTAGATAACCTATTTACACGATATGTTAATATAAGCTTAAATTTTACAAAGGGGGAAAACTTGAACAAATAAAATCACTGTAAATAAAAACAAATCTAGGTGCTACAGGACATACTTAATCCATTTTGAGAACTGAGATAAATGTCGTAGGTGGCAACATTGAGGCAGATAGGATTGGGGTGGCAGTTCAGAAACGGGCAGGAGTTTATTGAGTCAGGATTTGAGGTATTCCGTTACCGGAGTGTAGGCTTTTTGCCCAGACGAAGTGAATCGGTTTCGAGTAGATTGGATTTTGTTCTGAACTATTTGTACTTTCATAATGTCAGTCGGACAAAAACGTCCAACCACGACATAGGAAATTGTTGGTTACATAATTACACAATATATATAGTAGGATATTAAGTATATATATATATATATATATATATATACGACGGGTTTGTTGAGTGTTATCCACGATTGTGTTAAACTAAAGGCAAAACCTATTTCCTTTACGTCATATGCATTCCTCTTTATGTTCTGTTTCTTTTTTTAACTTTACAATTTTACTCTACTCTTTCTGCCTGTTTGTTATTGGATCATTTGATAAATTAATTTTTATTAGGCCAAGTTTGTATATAGTCTCATTTATTCAGATGATAGTTTAATATTAATTAATAACAAATCAAACTAAAATGGCCACCGTAATTCAGACCTCTGACGCTAAAAATGTAATAAATAACAAAGATTAAAACAAAGGGATAGCCTCAATTGACCGGATCGGGGGAGAAGCTCTCACATATGGCAAGCACTGTCGATAGATGGGCCTCGGAGGATTTATTCTTAGGAGAGGCGTCATCCTCACCCGATTAAGAATAGGCCGTGTCAGGTTAACACACGGACACTTACTTTTGTGACAAAGCTCACGTATGTGTCCGGCCTGTAGAGAAAGGTTGTTCGACGTGTCTCAGCTATTTCGATGAAGAGTTACTGTGTTTGTCACACTTCTCGTTTTTGCCAGGCATTTTCAATTTTCTTATAATTGTTATCACTGCATCGCGAACATGTATTTGTTTTGCCCTACCTAATTTAAGGGTGCAATTCCTTGGCTTGATATAGAGAGCGTGTAAGAATGCCACCCGATATGAGAATCGTTCTTGAACTCGGCAGGGTGCTCTGTTCCGATCCTTGGAGGAAACAGGGTTGTTTTATTGTATTTAGTACTTACAGTCTTGTGTCATCTAGTGAAAGTGATGTATTTATTGACGATAGTGTGTAGCGTGCGAAGGTCGATAGTAGAATATTGAGTACTCACTTAATCGACCCTCAATTATATGAGTTAGTTATAAATAGGTGTAAAGGGTGATGGAGGAATATCGAAAACCTAAAAAGTGATTTGTATTTAAATAGAAAAGAATGTATTTAAACGTGAGTGAAAGTGGGGCAGGGAGACTGATTATTGGGGGCTAAACGAATGTTGAAGCCCCTGGAGCCCGAGTACCTGGACGGATAACACCACGGTCTGACCACGGACTGCCAAGACCCGACCGGGGTGAATGATTCTCGAGGCCTGCCAGTAATTTATTATAAATTACAAAAACTGGAAATGCCGGGGGACTTCGAGAAGTGATGGGCTTAACTCTGTGCACGTGCCTATGTGTTTACGTGCATATACAGATTTGAGCTTATATAATTCAGTAATCAGCTATCAGTCTACAAAATTTGCAACCTTGAACATTTGCAGTAACTGTGTCTTCGTCAAAAAGACCAGATTTCTATGCTATTGTACATTTTCTGTCCGAAACCACCAACTGTTCGTCTCCCGGACATTTATTAATCTTTTCTACTGTCTTTGTATTCCGACCATTCAGGCGACGTTGGACCATCAGAACCTTTAATGTACTGTAGAAGGAATATGTGGTCATGCCATTCAACTTCGCCCAAAAAAGGTGATTTAGCGTTTAATATCAATCTCTTGCCTTGCCATGGCTTATCGTTCAAATATTTGAATTACTTCCTCGGCCTGATAAGATTATTCGTGTAGTCGTTGTCCGCATCGTTTCAGGCACAAACCCCATCGTTGGCCGTTCTCGTCCCCTCCCGAGCGTAAGCAATGATTTATGTGTCTTGCCTCCCTATCTCTATCCTTGTATTGCTATATTCTGGCATCTATCTCTATGTATTGTAAATATGATAGAAGATTACTAAAATGTTGGTGGGCGGTATGTTCGCGCAAAACGCTGGTAAGTATATTTATTTTATTGTATTTCCAAAATCCCGCTCAATCCCAATCTTTCACCCAGATAATCTGCTCCATCTTTCTCGCCCCCCCCTCTACTCATACTGTTTTATTAACTTCCTTTCCGGCACCGACTTCCATCCGAAAACGTGATTCCATACATATTTAAACTAACTGTAAGTTCAATTAGCCTCCAAATAGTTTCTTAAGTTTCTTTATTTAAATTTAATTATTAAATAAAATGAAAATTTAAATATTNGAAAGACATTTTTGTATAAGGAGTCGGTTTCTTTGAGGTGAAAAGAGCCGACGATGGGAAAAAACGTTGGTAATGGTTCGGCCAGATTATCCATTCAGGATTATATAGACGGGGATAATTAGGAAAAGGAAAGCTAAATTGTTGAAAAATTAGATTATGTAAAAATGTTTGATGTGTGGATTGTGATTTATGTTTTATATGTTATATTATATGTTTTGTGTGATGTGATGATATATGTGTTATCAAATCAGTCAAAGTGTTTGTCTTCTGTGTAATAGTGCCATTCTTGCGTGTAACAATTAACTGGTAAAGCTGATTAATTAAGAAACACATAATGGAATAATAATGTTGAAATAATTATCAATAATACATAAATAATAAAATAAGAATTACATAAGAAACAGACAACTTCCAACAGGCGGATCTTTTCATGTCGTACAATACTTTCGTTTCCGAAAGTACTTTTTGTTTTGTTTTTATATACATGTTCAAACAAACAGTTTAACTTCAAGTTATGTTTCAAGTTTGAAAAGTTGTGTTGTTTGTTATTAAAATGTAAAATGAAGTATTTCTGCTTCTCCTTCTTCCTCAGTGTCCAGTCAGCAGTCCTACTATCATACTATTTCTAACACGCAGTTTTAGTAGTTCGTCCGTTAGTTTCTGCGGTGGCTCTTTAATGAACTTGTTTGTATGCCTCTGTCTTAGAATACAACCCTATTAAACCCAGGATTTATTCTTAACTCATTTATCTGAAGGATTTACGTTTTTGACAATTTAGTGAGCAGACCGCAAAAGGGTTCAGGGCTGATATGTGTCCACATCGAACTTTTCTCGGCCAATTTATTAGCCTCCTAACTGTCCCTCTGAACTGTTAGCCATGAAAACCAAACAAGGGTAAATTTGTTGTTGTCCCAAATGTTTGAATGACACAATTCCAAACACTCGACTTTACTACCGATGAGAAATTTCCCTGAGTGCGACAATCCGACTAAATAACTGTACTTTTGTTTGTAATACCCAGCCATTTGGTCTTGCAGGCAGTGAGTAATAGCAACAGTCTCCGCCTGAAAGACAGTAGAAAATTTTCCAAGGCTTATAGGAGTTCTCTTCTTGAGTGTATTGCCATAGATATAACTCATACTCGGTCTTAGAGTCACCTGTACCATTCTAGATATAGTAGACATTAACTGGGTCCCTTTTTCCCAGTCTGCTCTATCGGGTAATTAAGTTAATTTTTTTTATCAAATCTGAATATTTTCATCGTGGCGTCATCAGGCATCCGCAGAACCTTGTCTGCGAAGAGTCTCTTCCGAAACCTTAATTGCTATTTTTTGTGCGAGTAGCCTGCCTTAGCCTGTGAATTGAGGTCTTGCCCAGGATGAAGATTCAAGGGAACATCTAGAGCGGCTATGGAGGTCGTTACCATTGCCCCACTAATGCCCAGGTTAGACTTTTACTCGGCTCCCGATGGCCATCATCTGTAATTTCTTAGGTCCCAAGGTTATCAGGGTATAACAACCGCTGTGTATAACCAAAGGGACAATGGATTTAGTCCTTAGCTTTCCATACAAAGGGTCTACATTTACTAATTTTTGCGTATTGTTTGAGTCAAGTGGTCCTGCACCCGTTTTTTTTTTCATTTTCATTTTTTACTTTAGCGAAAGTTATGTTTTTATGTTTTACATTTTTCTGTTATTAAACAGCTCCACGCGGCTGATGAACCCAGGGAAAACGTCTTGCTAAGGTATTGGGTTGTCCGGAAAATAATGCAGGATTTTAAGTTTTCATTAAAAAAAATCTATATAAAATATTCTGTTTACGTTTACAGGATTACTCATTTGTATGAATGTCAACACTTATTAATCCTCTTCCAAATGATATTGTTTGTTTACCTCTGTAGCATTCCGCTACTTGGAAATAATTCAGTCATCCTTATAATGTCAAAGCGAGAATTTCGTACGATTTTCTTTTACGAGTTTAAACTCGGCCGAAGCGGAGCCCAAACGGCTAGAAACATTAACCAAGTCTGGGGCGAGGGTTGTGTTAATGAGTGCACTGTGCAAAGGTGGTTTAAAAAATTTCGGGAGGGAGATTTCAGCCTTGA
Source organism: Cimex lectularius (assembly GCF_000648675.2). Lineage (NCBI taxonomy): Eukaryota > Metazoa > Arthropoda > Insecta > Hemiptera > Cimicidae > Cimex > Cimex lectularius. Next base: position 760,380 of record NW_019392753.1, on the reverse strand, counting down.
AGATGAAGAAGGTCGTGGAAGGCCTTCCTCTCTTAATGATGATGTTCTGCGATCAGTGGTGGGTGCAGAGCAACTCAAAGTCAGTAAAACGACCGTCGCTGACCACCTCAAGGCGATTGGAAAAGTGAAAAAACTCGAAAATTGGGTTCCACACTCATTAAACGATCGCCAAAAAAATCAGCGCTTTGATGTTTGTGCATCACTTCTTTGTCGAAACAAAAATGACCCATTTCTGGCCAGAATTGTTACATGTGACGAAAAGTGGATTCTCTACGATAACACTAGACGTTCTGGACAGTGGCTCGACAAAGGAGAAGCTCCAATACATTTTCCAAAGCCCCCAACTCATCAAAAAAAGGTAATGGTTACGGTATGGTGGGCTTCATTTGGTTTAATACACTACAGCTTCTTAAATCCTGGCGAAACCATCAATGCTGAATCATACTGTAACCAAATTAATACCATGCATCAGAAATTGGCAGTAATGAAGCCCTCTTTGGTCAATCGGAAAGGGCCCATTTTGTTGCATGACAACGCTCGACCACATGTGTCACGTGTAACGTCACAAAAATTATTGGAGCTTGGCTATGAAACTTTGCCTCACCCACCCTACTCTCCGGACCTCTCGCCTACTGACTACCATTTTTTTAGACACCTGGACCACTACTTAGAACACATAATATTCAAAAATCAAACGGAACTGGAAAATGCATTTATTGACTTTATCAATTCTAAAAATTCTGAATTCTACTCAGACGGAATTAATAAGTTACCAACACGTTGGGAGAAATGTATTGAGAGTATGGGAAATTATTTTGATTAAAGAACATTGCTTTAAAGTAACTAGTTTCTTTTTTTTTGTTTAATACCAAAATCCTGCATTATTTTCCGGACAACCCAATAATTCACATTCAATGCGGGTGTCTGTGTCACAGTGGAATCAAGCCGGACTCAGGCCGGAGACGGGTGGCCCCACAATGAAGACAAGCCCCTCTCTCTGAGATGTAAAAAAACATTTCTGCAATTTAGTAAGAAATGTTGTATAATGCCCACGTAGGGCTCGAATGGTTCAGAACTGCGTGGACTATCTCATTGTTTGCATCGTTTTCGAGTCTATAACCTTCAGCCGCTAGATAGCACTACAAACGCATATCTAATTTCTACGCCGCTCTTTTTTGGTAAGTTTGACCTTTCTTCCAAATAATATGTTCCAAAAATAAAATTGTTAAAAATAATGTTTGTCGTTTTTTCTTTACGCGAAACTAATATTTCTCATGCTTTACTGACCAGAAAAACAATTAATTCGTTTTTTCTCCTCTACGTAAAGATTTTAACTTACCTATATTGTCCCAGTTTGGTCGGAAACCCAACGTTACATCGTAATTATGGAAGCAATATATAGACGTGACTAATTATTTTCACCTCCAATTCCACGTAATGGAAGGAAGTCAGAAAGACCCAGAAAAATATTTTTTTACAAAATTTATCAACTGCGTCTCAGTTTTTTTTTTAAAATTATAATTTATAATATTATGAAGTAATTCTTCACTAATAGCTCCCCGCGGCCACTTCATTGCTAAATCGAATCAGATTACATGACATTTCAAAAACGGAAAAAATAGGGAAAATTCGAACGGTTGTTGTTTAAGATGGGAAGTTGGTATCCGAGGAGATCGAAGACACGATAGCTCAAGCTGGTTAGACCAGTGGCGTATTTAGCCGAAGGTCGTGGGTTTCGAATCCCGGTCGTGACACTAATTTTTCATCTCAACTAAAACCTTAGACGAAAAGAATAATTAATTGTAATAATGGTCAATTATGGCCACATATGGATTAATTATCATTTATATTTTTACTTTCTTATATTTTGCAACAATGATAAAAATGTTCCAGAATAAACACAGCCAGAACCATTTGAACGTAAAAACTTACTGCATAAGCCGCAACGACAAGCCGGGGCTATACATTCCAACATGATTTTTGAAATTTAACAAAAACAAAAATTTTAAATAATTAAAATATTAAAAAATAGGTTAATATTTATTATTTTTATTGTAAACAATTTCGTTTTTTTAATCTTTAAAATTTCATTTTGTTTATATAATTTTTTAACTTTATTTTTAAATTTTAATCAATTAAAATGAGTGAAAAAATGAAAATATATAACTTTATTGTTATAAATACCTGTTTTTAAATAATTATTTCGTTATTTTTTAAATCCATTTTGTAAAAATAAAACACATGGATAATAACAACTGCAGATATTAGAGAAAAAAATAAATTGTTATTAACTAAAAACAAAAATTATCTTCTTGTTTGTTCAGCATGTAAATATTTTCCTCATTGCCATATTGGTGAAGAAAAAGTCGTTAAAATAGGTTTCTTTAATGTTTATAATACGAAAATTTCAAATAATTCTTGGATGAAAAGTTGAATCACGCCAAGAGAATTGGACAAAATTCGTTGACTTGCGGGTTTGCATACTCAGACTTTCGCCGCATGCTATTGATTCCAGTGTAGAGTAAGGTAGTAAAGTAAAATGCATTTTTGAATCATAAAATCTTATTTGCTATTAATGCAATCAACCTATCAAGTTCACGAAAAAAAAATCCGTACCTGGGTGATGGTCTCAGATTTCGGTCCATCATTGAATAGGTTAAATTTTTATGTTCATATTATTCAATTCTTATTGTAGCTGACCAGCGAGCCCACATTTGAATTTAGATCTTCTGAACCTTCATTATAAAAAATTTGTTTTGTCACAAAAATTGTACATTTTGTATTTTGGATAGTTCGACTGAAGGAATTCAGTGTTTATCAATGGAAATGTTTTGATGATGGCATTTAGGAACATCTTTCTACAAAATGTGTGGTGATTAGTGACCGTTAGTCGATGATTATTCGTAGATCATGCGATGCGGTCTGGTGTGACGTAGGTTTAAAAAAACATTTTCTTTATCGTGCCAACTTTTCGATCTTTATTGAGATCATCTCAAAATGTTTGTTTTCTGCGTAATTGAGCCATTCTTGTGTGTCGAGGGGCTTTGACAACACGACACACAAGAATGGCACAATTACGAAGAAAACAAACACTTTGAGCCCTGAAGATGATCCCAATAAAGATCGAATCGTTGGCACGATAAAGAAAATGTTTTCCTAAAACCTACGTCACCCCAGACCGCATCGCTCGATCTACGAATAATCTTCTACAAAATGTATCCTCCTAGATTCTTCAGAAAATGTCGAATGTTCCATTTCTGTGTAAAAATGATATGACAATTTTTCTAAAAAATTTTTTAAATGTACAACATCGTAAAAGTGCTATAAATTATTTTCGAAAATATTCTGCACTAGAACAAAAAATATGTAAATCCTTTTTTTCTTAAGTTTTTTATCAATTCTTTTTGTCTAAATATTGACGAATTATGTGTTATTACTTTAATTTGTATAGCTATTTGGCCTAATTGAAACATGATATGTTTTATGGATGAATTAATTGCATAAAAATTAGATTTAATAATGAACGTTGGTTACGATTGTAAATTAAAGCCAGTATTAACTTCAACTTCACGCCTGTGTGCTTTCTTGAGTGATGACATTTGCGCCATCAGCTATCTTCATATTTGTTGCACTCCATTGTCCCTCAATTCGGTCAATTCGGATATTTTTCCTGAAATAAACCGAAAAAACTGGAAGTTTATTTGCCCTGTTACAATTAGTTTGTTAGCGGTATTCAATACAGAGGGCGGAAAACAGTTAATGGCCTGTCACTGATTGCGAATTCATTTACGGCGCTTTTTCAGCGAGTTACTGAAAATCTACTCATTTAAATACCCGTCGTCAAGACATTATTGAATATTTATTGTCACAAAAGTGAGACTGGCAAACACTGTTCTCAAGTGTTTCAGAGAGAATTGACATTTTTTGTTTCAGTTGACAATAGGATGAACCAAATTCTTCATTGAAGAATTAGTTTTTACTCCTTAATTTTGTCAAGGTCAGACTGACTTAAATGCGTACCAAGTTCGGAGAAATGTTTAAATATGAAAATATATGAATAATATATTAATAGTGTGATGAATTAACTAAAAAAAATGTACCTTGGACGTGAACATACTAATTGACAGCCATATATTTTACTTGTTGAGTATTAAGAAACCGCAAAACTAGTAATGACCGCAAAACCAGTAATGAAAACGGCGACAAGACTTTAACAATATCAGGGTCATTATGAAACAATTAAGCTTTATTATGAATTATAAAATGATGTGAAAGCACGAGTGGATTCTACCAAATATGAAAAGTATAAGCTTATATATTTTAATAGTAGTAGTTTCAGTCAGTAACTGTAATAAGTTAACGTCCAACTATTCGTTAGGTGTCAAGGCAAAGGGTCCTAAACATTTTACATTACTTTTTCCCAATTAATCTCAAAACCAAAATTCCAAGGGCCGGGATTCGAATCCAGCGCCCTAATCCCCAGGCCATAGTAAGATATATATCGTCCTTGTATCCTATATAAACTGGGTAACTCAGTTTTCAGTAAGAATGGTCAAACAATTCTGTTTCATAGAACTTTGAATGGGTAGAAGGTCGATTTAACTAGAATAAACAGAATACAGAAAAAATAACTTTGCAACATCCATTTTCCAAGCTTAGATGCAATAGAATGCTAAGCACAAGAAATGCATAAAAATAATTAAAAAGGTGCATAGATGTAAATATTCTAACACAGCCAAGCAGCACTGAAGGCCTTTTGCTCCTCCACCTTCTAAGTTGGCCTAGGAATGCCTACTGTCAAGCTCCTGGAAAACGGTTTACCCTGATGTGGGTACCAAGGCGTGAAGGGATTGAAGGCATAAAACAAATTGAAAGATTAGCAAAACCAGGAGCCGTACCGCTTTGGGCGAGAACCGCAAATTAGTTCGCAGCAAACCATGCTAAAGGCGGAACTGAAGAAATTAACGGAGAATGAAATAACTCCACACTGAATGAATTCAACGGGTAAAAAAATCAAAGAGGCTTCTTAACATATCAACTATGAAAACGAAACTGTACTTCTCTCTCACCAGGCAAGATTTTAAGAAAATGCCTAATAAATATATTGGCTATTGCTTTAAAATAAATCTGACGATTCCGTCAAGAAAATCGAAACTTGTTATCGGCAAATCATTAGCCAGGAGACGGTACATTGTCTTTGGAAAGGTGATATTAACGCCGAAAAACATAAGCAAAGAGGAACCCCGGAAAGTCCGCAATTAACGGGTAGCGCATATTTCGAGGTTTGGTAGTAAAGAAGGCAAGACTTTCACAATAGATAATTTAGGTCGAAGTGAAAGAAAAGGAAGGTGATAATCAAGGCTGGTTTGGTCCTACGACACTCACCCTCCATACTCTCCGGAGCTACTTTGATCATCTGTGACCTCAAAGAAAGAAAAAAAGGTACCTATACTCTAACTTTTCTTTATATTATATTACAGTAAAATTCATTAAAAAAAATTCTCGAGTACAAACATACGCTTTTTCCTAAACTTTATCAATATTAAGCCATATGCAATCGTTTAATAATTTTAAAAGAGTTAGTAGAGAAATAGTAAGACCCAGCCACATTTCAGAAGACGCCATCCATTTGCAAAACACACTATAACTTGTATGTATATGCATTATTTTGCATACTGAAATGTTCATACGGTTTTCATTTTATTGTTTTAATACCTGTAATCCACATTTCGGATTAGATGTTTACATCACATAATACCAACATATAAACTCAGTATTATAATATATATATATATATATATAATTAAATATATATTATATATCATTAAATCAAATAAATGTCCTCAATATCTATCAACTGTTTTCCCTCATTCCTTATCCAAACGCACCAATCATATCCCAAGCCGTCAACATTCTTCTAAACCTTTAGCCTTATCCTTCAGACGTACAGAGTCAAGAATATCTAATTTCCCCGGGACGAGCGAGATCTTGCCAAGGATTTATCAGATGTATCCGAAAACAGTAACTAGTTTGTATGTAGAGTATTTGATAACAGGGCTTTTCCCGACTAGGTGGAAACGGTTGTTACTGATAATCTTAGATAAACACGAAAGCTCTCCCCTCGATGAGTCATCTAGATACAGGCCTGGTCTGGTATGTTACCCGTGATTGCCAAGGTACTAGAAAAATTAATGACGGACATAACCTACATTCTAACCGTTTTTTATCGTGGTCCCAATTTGGCTTTAGGCATGAAACAAGAACATTGGACGAACTTAAAACTGCTATTAACTTTGAATTGGATGTGCTGTTGGTGTCCTTGAATGTCCAGGGGCCATTCGACGCTCCCTGATGGACGGGCATACACTGTGCTCTCAGAGACAAAAAGTCTCCGAGAAATCTCTATCACCTTTCTCGTAATTACTTATCATGTAGAACAACCAGTTTGAACTCAAACAACCTGGGTAAAGAAGCACAAGGCGCAAAAGGGTGATCACAGGGATCTTGCTGCCGGCCCGGATTGTGGATTATGTTTGATTCACTGCTGAAGTTGCCTTTTTCTGTCCGCATTGTTGTTCATTGCCTTTGCCGATGACTTTTTAATACTGTTAGCGGGAAAGAACGGGCTGGAGTTGAGTGAGGATGCTAACTGGGCTTTCCGGTTAGTTGAGGCTTGGGAGACAGAGTCAAAAATTAAATTTAGCAATAAAAAATCAAAGGTCTTACATTTGTCTAGAAAAAAATACCCCGATCGGGAAATATAGTGGAAATATTACATCAACACCGAGAGCCTAGAAAGTGTCGTTAGTCTGAGAAACCTTGGTGTTATCATTGAAGAAGTTGAGCTGGAACCTTCATATAGTTCATATTTATGAAAAAAGCGAGCAAATTGTTAATGTGCTATCTAGGCGGCTGAGGCAAGTTGACTGGGGGATTGGTAGGGAAGCTCTTTATTTATTTATTTGACTAACAATAATACAATAAGTCTTTTTAGTCATTTCACACAATACAATTTCTTATAAATGTTAGAAACAAAGTATAATCAAAAATAAATCAAGTTTATATTACAATAAGAACGAATTGCAATTAAGATTATTACCACTTCTTATACAATTCGAAGGTTCAAAGGTTTAAATCAAACCAAACAAAACTATTAAACAAACTATTAATTAATATTACTAAATTCAGTTCATGACCTTTGGAACCTTAACAAGTTTATCGGTGCTATGTATTTTTACCGCCTTAATAGTGAAGATCTTAACATAAGACTCCCTGTGCCAGTGTGAAGGAACCTTTCTACGCATTAAACAAAAAATAATTTAAAGATAGAGAGTACTTATTTTCTTAGGTTTATTAAAGGATACCGAACTATCTGTTATAATTCTTGTGTGATTGCGGGTGCAAAGCCGTTTTGTCTTTTGGCAGAAGAACTGGCTCGGCTTTTATAAGGTACGGGGAAGGAATCGAAGATCCACATAAAATTGGACGAGCTGTTTGACCTGAAAATATATAGTGATGGCGGTAAAGATGAGGAATATGTGGCAGGTGCGTTCCTGGTCATCACCAGGGACGGAAAGATATTCCAGTAATAATTAAGAATAAGTGGCGTTAGTTGGAATAATCAGGCCGAACACCTGGCAATAGCCAAAGCCCTTGAATGGGTGGAACGTCATTATATCAGCCGACTTATAATAGGATCACCCTAGATTTCCTGCACAATACACACGTATATTTGCCGCTCATAGAAAAAATAAGATACACCTTGCCGAGCACGGGGCGTAGTCATACGATTTCTTTCTCGTGGGTTAGAGCGAATGTTGGGATATAGGGGAATGAACTGACGGAACGGTTGGTTAAGGCTGCTTCCCGAAGTAATGATCTGCCTTTCTCCTACAAGAGGGTTCCTCTTGTACCCCAGTGAAGAAAATATAGGTGAACGTAGCCTGGAGATGTGGGAGGACTTACGGAGTAACCCCAGCCACGCCCAACAAGCAAAGGAGTCTTTCCAACTCTTCTCTCGCCTTCGCATTCATCAACTAAAAATTTATTATAAGCTGACGCAAATTCTGACGGGGCATACATGCATCGATTCTCCACCACAGACACTTCTGCTTGCTCACGCCGTCAAGCACCACCGCAGACTGTAAACCGTCTGCTACTGGAATGCGAAAGTGTCCAACAGGCCAGACTTCCTTTGCTGCAGTGTACGGTGCTTCAAGGGTCACAATTGCCTCCGGCAAATTACGAGTTTCTGAGACCAGAGATTCTGCCGTCTTCTTCTTGTGATTCGAAATTGAGTTTGGTTACTTTTGATTATTCATCTTCATATTGCTTTTTTCCTTTTTTTCGTTGTTGAAATTATTTTTAAACCGGCATCATACTTGTTATATTATTCATTAATGGATCATGTCACAATTTAAATCAATTCCCTGGTGTTCGTGTGTACATTCACCAGGAAAAAGAACCCCCACCAAGACTGGCAAGCTCATTGCAATAATTACAGAGGGCAAAACTAAGAAAAGTGATATGAGTGTGTATATATATATATATATATATATATATGGTCACTCGCATCTGAGAAAAAAGCTATCATACCATATTCAATTGCGAAGCAACAACGGCTCAATGGATACATAACCTTGGATACAGAAAAAGAAGAAAAAAGGATTTTTTTAAAAAGCCCATTTGTAACCATCCAGCGGACTTTAGCGGGGGGGATCTTTAGCTTACAGCGATGAACGCCGTGCCAACGCCTACAACGTTGCGGCCACCGACGCCCCAATAAAAAAATATTAAATAAATGACAATGAAATAGTTAATAACTAAAGAGAGGTAAATTCAATGATTATTATTTCTCATATAATAGTGCAACTAATTGAAAAGTAAAAAAAAAAAAAGCTCGACCTTATTTAAAAAACAGTTACAGAGACGAGTAATACATCAATACATTTCAAACACACACGAACGAAATTATATTGTCTTCCACCCTTTTAAATTGCTGTATTTGTGTATGCTGGGGTACGAGAGGCAAGAAATACGGCACGAATAAAAGTGGGACAAAGAAAATATCTCAAATTCACGGTCAGCCCCCGGGAGCATACCCCTCGATCAAATATGAAATGTCCCCTTCCGCCTGTCGGATTCAATGAGGCGGAAAAGAATTATTGGGAAAATGTGACTCATATCTTACACACAAGCATTGAATCTGTTTTATAAATAAAGCCCATTCCGGGCTCGGATACGTACGTTTATGAATTGAAATAGCTTATTAAGAACATGTTTGTAATGTGACATCAAACCTATAAAAAAAAGTACAACGGTGTTAATGTAACTGGTTGTTGACATAATAAATATATAACTTTGCAAAGTTTTGTTGATCTTGTGTTTTTAGAAATGTGACTAAATATTTTATTAGCCGAATTATTTATTCAATTTAACCCTAAAATTACGTTCACTGTCTGATTAAGATTGTTTCCTGTTTCAGAACTAAAGTTATAATTATAGGCTCAACGATTAATATTTACTTGCATTTCACAAATGAGACTTACCGGAACTAGAATCTATCATCTTAATTAGTAGTTAATTACAATTTTGAACCGACAATTCAGTAACTCTGTTTGTTCTCCTTTAAAAATGAATTTTAGGGGAGCTGGTTGATAGGAAAATTAAAACATTTCAGCACTTTCTTCAACATCACGTCTAGTTGTGAGTTGAGACATATGAACCTCGTTTTCATAATCAATTTGACTGTTATCTAATCTTAACCCATTATATTTGCAGAGATAACTTAGAATTCACAAGTCACAAGAATTCGTGTAAATGTCCAATATCCATAGGCCACTGCTTATGATCCGGCCCGAACGGCCAAAATATAGTTATAGTTATAATATAGTATTTACTCGCCCCGAGGAATATCCACTAATGTGGGGAGTGATGTGACCAGACTTCTGTGTATGTATTGGATTTATATTAATTTAATGGAATGAATATAATTTTTAGCATGGAAAGAAGGAAGGATCCATACAAAAGCAGAGAGTCCGTATCAAGATATCGAGGCAAGCATCACATTGCTGGAGGTTGAAAAATACGCGTGAAAGAATAGAAAAACAGAAAAATAAGTAAAAACAGGCAGAGGGCCGGCGATGACCTCAGCTGTTTCTCGGCCCCTAAGCTTCCCACATTATATATTCAGGTGTACGCTGGCGTAAATACGCCTTTATCAAGAGCATCCGGCACAACCTACATTAAAACTGACTCGGACGCAGAAAACTCTGGTGAGTAATCAAGAAAGGATACGAAATAGACGAGTTTGTACGCGCAAATGTCCAAGTCTCAAGAATGTCAGTCTTTTTGCGTCCAGAACACGGAAATCAAGGATAGATTTTGAAATAAATTCGATCTTTACCATGCATAGTGGAAAAACTGTTTAGTCAGGTTCGTAGAAAACTGGTTATCGAGAAAACCTGCGGGATATTTTCGATACCTTGTTGTTCATTCCAAAAATATTTGGAGATGCTAATCAGGACATGGTCGAAATGTTTAAAAAACGTGTCTACCCAAGATTCTGGGCACTGATACAATACGACCTAGAGCAGGGGTGCTCAAACTTGAACTGCTGGCGATCTACCTCAATATTTTTAGACTACTTACGATCGACTCTGAGAGGCTGCAAGTGNCTGTACTGTCTACTAGTCTAGAAACAACGCGGCTTTTCTTTGACAAGTGCCGCGCGTTCCTTTGATAAAGCCACCTTTTGCCGCAAGCAGTGTTATTTTATTACGTAATACATTTTTGTAGTTTAGTTACCTACCTACTTATTAAACATTTTTTTCTTCTCGAGATCTACTCAAAAAGCACTCGCGATCGACTGGTCGATCGCGATCGACCGTTTGAGCACCCCTGACCTAGAGGATTTGCAGGAGATGTATGGAGAAATTACTCAAATTGAAGAAATATACGCTAATCGGAAGAAATAAAAAACATGCCTTACTATCCCCAATGTAACAATAGCGTAAGACTGCTATGTCATATACCACCCCACCCAACAGAAAAAGTAGGGATCTTCCCTGCCTTTCATTGTACAGTCATTGAATAATGCAGAGCATGAGACAACCAACTTTCCACCGGCGCAAATATTTTCGGACGGGAGTTGTTCCATCCTTTTAGCCTCAAAATACCCCGGAAGATTTTTTTGTGGAATGCGTAAGCGCAAGAGGAGTTGGACAAACTATAAGTATAAACGTACAAAAAGTTGCAGCGGACAAGAATGGAGATATGCACGTCGTACAATTTATGTTGGACCATTTACTATATTGGATATGGTGTCTGGACTTATACTAAGAAAACCCGGAGATCCGGAGAGCGAAGTACGGGTACATATAAACCAATTAAAGAAAATAAACGACTTCAGCTCCCCAGCTTTTAGTATATCTTACTAAACATTAGTATAATAATGGAAGCATCGAATCTCTTCATTGTTTGGCAAACTTAAATTTCAATTTTTATTAAATTCCTCAGCCAAGACCGTGAGCAATTCTAATTTCACCACCTATATCCTCCAAATCTCCAAATTGTCTTAGACCTTTTCGTACCATAATTTCATATAACTCCAGAATATCCAAGTTGGCACTTTACAAAACAATAGTTCCATAGATTGAGACATTATCTGTTGTATTTTTTTGGATACCTGATAAACCATAACGGCGAGGCTAAGCAGCGTGAAAATTCGTCATCGTTCACATCAACAAAAAATTTATGAGAATCTCAATGTTGCCCTTTCTGCGTTAAAAATGTCGTTTGGCATTACGAAAATACCAATGGATCTCGACAAAACAAACAGAGATTTTAAAGTATTCCAATTAAACCGCAGACATCGAGCGTGTTAACAATGGTTTTACTCGATTTTTTGCCTCAGAGAGGGAGAGAGAGAGAGAGAGTGTATGAGATAGGATTGAGTGACGGAGAGGGGGGAGGGAGAGAGTAAGATATTGAGACCTTTTTATCACGGCGATCAAACATAATCCAGTGACTGACAGCGCATCGTTTCACAATTTAGCAAAGAACCGTGGAAATAGCTCCAATCAACTTTTCAAAGCGCTCCTGTAATTTCAACTGTGCTCTCTGAAAGGAGAAGCAATTACCACATCGTCCTCCGGCAGAAGTTAACAAAGACGGTATCTTTCAGAGGAGCCGCCGTAACATATTTAAAAACGACGGAAACAGGAGAACATTTATATTAAACAAATTTCATTTATTGGACAATCAATCCATGAAAAAAACTTGTGTTGGGCTTTGTTTTATTATTAAATTTATCTTTTAAATTACCGTAAATCCTTTATAATATTCACGAATTCAACTCAGGAAAAAAGCCTCCATCAATCCACTAATACATAAAATATACGAACAATTAAAAGAGATCAATTCTGTGTGACCTCTGACTTTGAGGTGCATTTAATTACCCCTGAAATTGGTCAGAGTACAAAGAGGGTGATAAGTAAAACAAGGGAAATAAATAAACACTAATTATGAATCGACTTCTTTTCACCTTTTATTTAAACTAAAAATACACAATTCGAGTTAGTCCCCTTCAAGTCCAACTTAGGACAAATTTTATAGCGGACTTACGTACAGGGTTTTCAAAAGATAGGGTCAGGCAAGATCCAGTTGAGCACTCCTGCCGCGGCTTGCTCGTTAACCCCCTTCTCACATTCTTATCTCCTATGTTCAAGATGAACCACTGCCAGCTGATAGGAAGAATTCCGTGTTGGTATGGATTCTGGGACATTTAGAGATATTCGGGAATAAATGTTAAGAGGCTAAGTAAGAGACAAAGCGGCTAAGAGGCCGCTTCAGCCCACCGACCACCCTGCAGATGTGGTAAGATTAATGAAGAGTAATGTAAAATATAAATGGGAAAACCGCTGGACAAAGACTTATGCGAAATTACGGCAGATAAAAATCATCATTGGTCTCTGGTCGACGGAGGCCGAGTCGAGAAGAGAATGACCCATATCTACCAGGTTAAACCTTGTTCCCACGGAGTGTGGCTTGGCGCGCCTGCTGTGAGGTTTGTCATATCTCACACCGTGGGAATGTAAAGACTCGTTATTTCTGGAAGTGGCTTGGTCTTTCCCGTGTATTTTCGTAAATACTCCGAGATTAAAGGTTCGGATGACCCTCAATTCACCTCCAGGACAAGTTCCTACGATCTGCTGTGGTTTGTTGTAGTTGTACTGATTTATTCTGAACGTTGATTCGTTTTTCAACAGCTATAAATCATAATAGAACACTGTACTAACATTGATCTTCAAATCAAAACTGATTCATTAAAAAAATTTTACTCAATGGGTGGGCCAAGCCTCGTCCGTTTCCATCGAAACGGTCTGCCGTCGGAGTTCAACAGACCAAGCTACATGCCGAATAAGGCTCTACGCATAGGCCATACTAGGCTTACACAGGTGAGAAAGAGACCGCGTCGGTGCCCATTGTGTACCGAAAGAAAAAGCGATGAGCATTTTAGTGACTGGGGGTTTTGTGGCCCTGAAAAGGGCCGTTGTTGTTTCGTAGCGTCGAGACGATGGATCGAGGCCGAGAACGTGTGGTGGTGGTGGTCTGTGACCGAGTAAACAGTTGGCTAGGGTCCGGGGGCGGTGAGTCGGTTGACTCCAAAGAGGCCGAAGGTACTGGAGTTTAGGGGAGCAATTACCCGAGAGCAGCAGTTGGTATTTATAGCCAAGTCCGCTGTGTTTAGGAGGTGAGAATCAGGCTAATGCTGCAAGTACCCTTGCTGTCGTCGACGGTGTTCCATTAGTGATGAGTGAGACCTCTTCGTGTCGACGAGTCTGGTTTCAGTGGGGCTAGTGCGTCTACTTATATTTGGAAGGGCTCTATTCTGATTGGCTGCAGAGTGGAGGGCCAGAACACTACATGTCAACAAATCGAAACTCTCATTACACATCATTAATACAACCAATAGGAACATACAGGAAGGATGGCTCAACAAATGGATTAGCATCAATGAAATGAAATGCAACCCAATAACCTTAATCCTTCTCCGAATCATCCCAATCTGCTACTGCTTGTTTCCTCTCAGGGAAACCAATGCAGCCCGTTCCTTGGGTAGTTACATCGAGTAAAGACTTATTTGGAACCCCTACACTCGACCCAAGAAAAAAGTGACCAGATGATTTAAACAAAGGAAAAGACCACTTGTCGATAAATAGAAAGTCCCACTGCACACAATAACTACAACCAATCTGTACGTACAGAATCGAACTATGGGGTTCAACCAAGCGTTCAAACATATAAAGAATCCAGTCCAAAATTTTAGGAGTCATAGCCCAAGCTACCTGCTTCCTACTGAAACTTGCTATCCATTTAGATCTACAAATTCCATCCCTCGAAACCGCAAGTAAGTACTAACACCCTGGACCTTTTAATCCCTTTCGACTTCCTCTCCAGTGAGGAAAGTATTTTGTGTTGTAATATAATAATCAAAATAATTAAATAAAAATCTGGCATCTATTGCCCCAGTACTTGGAATTCTCTTCACTCTTTTCTGTCCTTACTCCCATTCAGTAGGTTTATCTGATATATACCAGCCTGTTTTGTCACATTGTGTGTCTTTTCCAAGCCTCAGAAGCTTATCCTGCAATTTGTTGATATTTTAATTCATGATTTTGAAAAAACAAGAGAAATATGGCGTAAAGTTCAGTTGTACGTTCTGAAAATCGCTTTAATTTGAAAAAAAGTCTGTCCATTGCATTGAGCCCAGGCTGTTTGAGAAGCCTAACTGATTCTTTATAGACGAATTTTCTGATTGGAAAAATGTTCCATACATGTACACAAACGTAATGACGTTTCACGAAAAATAAATTAATTAGCTTTAATAACAGAATAATATTTGGTGGATATGGAAATACTTCTTCTGTGTATTTAATAACGTGTTTTATGTTCCTATTAAATTATTAAGTCTTTCATGATTTTCCGTTGTTTTTTGATCAAATGGATGGATCGTAACCTTCACCAGTAGTTTCATTGGCGACATGATTCAAAATCGCTCCGTGTGTCACCGCCCTAAGAAGCAGTAATTCAGGTTTTAGAAATCGTGCACAACAGGCCATTTTATTTTTTCATTTCACGTAAAAGTTGGAATAACTATTTCTGTTATGCGTTTTATCGCGTGAGCAATCTAATATTTAAGCCGTGTTCAGATTCGTTGAGATGCCGGGGAGAAATGGAATAGTAAATATTGAAAGGGGTATTACTTGCTTATGCTGATTCTTCGATCTTTGCATTTTTCATAAATCCGCGTTGGAAAATGTAATTAATATATAACGACGTAGGCCGGATCCCTCAGTCAATATCTCGGCCCATCATCAATAAGTTAATTATGCTTCATTGCTCACATTGCAACTATTTTGCATGCTTGAGATATTAACCCGATTTGAGACAAATGAGAGGGATGATAGTAAAACATGTTAACAAATGTGCTGTCAGATAAAATTCAAAACACAATCTGCTGGTACTTTTTTTAAATATACTACTAAGGACAATTTGATAAGTAGAATTGTGTAAGAGAGAAAGAGCGAAGTCTAATCTTTTCTCTCTTACTATTTTACACTGTCACTCCTTGCTGGCAATCATAACGGCTTATCTTTAATTAAACAGGAAATACTGACAGGATTTTTTTAAAATTTCAGTCTAGGGTACCTTCCCTTTCAGAAGGCAGAAGCGCTTTGAGATGTCCGGCCTTTCTTTTCTCAGATATATTTTCAAAAAGTTGTTTGGGGTCCAAGCAGGCCACTGTGTGGCAAAAATGTCGCACAGAACTGTTTTTTTTTTTTTTTTTTTTTTTTTTTTTTTTTTT
This sequence comes from Cimex lectularius, assembly GCF_000648675.2. NCBI lineage: Eukaryota > Metazoa > Arthropoda > Insecta > Hemiptera > Cimicidae > Cimex > Cimex lectularius. The sequence continues at coordinate 744,512 of NW_019392753.1, read as the reverse complement.
TTTTTCGATTTGTCATTATAACAGTTATTGTGTAGGACATAAAATTCTTTAGCGTATTTTATTATTACCGTAAATCCTACGGTTCCACTCCTAGCGTGCCAATCGACTTCAAGCCGTCGCTACGGCCACACTTCCTCCTAAGGGCGCTGACACACGGAGCGGTTTTGACCGAAGCGTTTACCGCTTCGGTTTTGCTAGGTTGTGACACATGCAGCGGTATGATGTGCGTTTTGGCCGAAGCGGTTTTGTTTTCTCTCAGTTATTAAATGTATCCTACATCAGTGCATATAAGCATTTGAACGTCGCAAGATGTTATTTTGCAGTTTGTATAACAAGTCCTGTTTAATAAATATATTGTTCTGTAACTGTATGTAACTTCGTGTATTAGTTACAGCCTTACAGACCAGTCCCGCCCATGCAGTACTTTTTTTTCTTTGATGAACATTCCATGGAACTGGCTACAAAGTGAAATCTCACAGTTATCTACACACTACGTCTCGGTCGGTTTTCTTTTCACTATGAAGTTTTGAAAAATAGTCTTTAAAAATAAATATTTAAGTTAATTTATATTTATATGGGATCCCGGGTAGCCGAATAAGCGTGTCAGACTCTCGGCTCAGATCCTGCAGTTGTAGGTTCGATTCCCGTTTCGCTCCCCCCCCCCAACAAAAAAAATCAGTCCTCTCTGATCAATAAAAATAAAGTAATTCCTGTTCAGAGTCAAGGAAGGTTTAAACTACTTTTCATTTTTCATACTATAATTTAAAAGTACAGAGCTGGGATTTGAACGAGGTCCCCTTCCTCCTCCAGATAATATTCAAAACAAAATCTTTATTAAACTAGTTACTACCATGTATCACCGACAGTCATACGCATACTTTGTACCCGTAAAGCTGTAGAAATCATTTAATTATAAGGTGATGTACTTTCAAGTAGTTGTAAAGTTAAAAGAGACCCTGGAGGAAGGTGAGTTCGTTTTAAAAACGGTTGTGTTACTGTACAGCACCGTACAATCTGTAAATACTTAGATTTTTCCCCCCATTTTTAGTGGTGGTTAAGTATCAATATGTAAAGCTTAGGTGTCAGGAAGTTGAGAATTAGCTAAAATTCTATTATTTATTAATCTTATTGAACTGGCATTGGCCCATTCCCCATGGAGTTCCCATGGATGAAGAGATACTTCTGGTGTTTGTTGTACTATCGTTGGAAGAAGAGAATGGAGAAAAAACACAGGAGAATGTGGGTTCATCCAATTGTCGAGAAGAGAAGCGAAAGAGGGCATTTTAAGAATTTGTTTTCAGAGATGAGGCAACACCCTGAAGAATGTTTTAACATTACCAGGTTGTAAATGGGCAGTTTTGACGAGTTACATAGTAAAATAAAATGCCGCATTACAAATTTTTTTCTCCACGTCTATTTTTTGCATCATAAAAGTAAATTAGAAGACTGACAAACGAACAACCCCTCAAGAAAGTGGGGTACGAACAGCTCAAATAAACGCCACGTGTGTCAGGGCTGATGCAATACTTGGGTACCACTCACCGCCTGGCGTTTTCAAAACCGACGCGTTGGGTCGTCTCCGCCACCGACCGACTCGGTTTGAAAACCGACAGGCGGTTACGACCGCTACGTCTGTCAGGTTAATGCAACAACAATGAACGACTCACCGCCTCGATTTTTCTCGCGATAAACGCTTCGGTCAAAACCGCTCCGTGTGTCATCGCCCTAACTGCCATTAAAATCTGGTGATCCCCCAAGGCTCTACTAACATCCCTCCCATCCTTTTCAGCATCTATATTAATGACCGCTCTAACTCCATTTATTATTGTTACTATCACTTTTATGTTAAAGACACCCAAATCTATCTGTCCTTCTATCCCTCTTATATACCATTGGCCATCCCTAAACTCCAGACAGACTTAAATTCCATCTACAACTGGGCTCATAAAAATTTCCTCAACCTCAATCCCTCAAAGTCCACAGGATCCAATCATCTCCTCAAATCCCTCCCCCATATCCCCTCTCTTACCATCAATAAGCAGCCCATTTCCTTCTGCCCCACCGTTAAAAATCTTGAAGTTATCCTTGACCAAAACCACTTCTGGTACCCTCACATTTCCCAAATTTCCCGTCGTTGTATTGCCTCCCTCATCCAATTCCGCCGGCTCTGGTTCCACCAGTAAACTCCTGGACTTCTCCCTCATCTTCCCCTTGTTCGACTACAACTCTGATGCTTACGGTGGGCTTTCGGTGGAGCAAAATAAACGCAAAAAAATATTAATGAGGTTTATATTCCACATCTCCCGATGGTCCAGGGTATCACGGCTGGCTCTGCCCTCTTCCCGAAGTCTCTATTTCATTGGTACCTTCCTTTACCAGGCTATTAACACCATCATCCTCATTACATTATCCGGTCGATCCGATTCAAATCCTCTTTCTACTCCTGCCATACCTGCTCATCTCCCTTTGACGTAACCCTTCCCCGGCATAAAACATGCACTTTTAAACGGTCTTTTAAGGTTCTTATTTTACCTATGTATTATTCTATAGGGACTCTCCTGTCCCAGAATAAATTATTTTTTCTTCTTCTTAAAATGCATTACCTGTATGTACTATCTTTGTTACAGTAAAGCAAGTAGAATGACATTTTTAACTTCTTTTCTAGTTCTTAGTACTCATTTTTTCTCTCTCCAAATTTGATTAAAATTTCGTTCTTTCACGTTCTCTCTTTTTTCCCTGTTGTGTGAGAAACAGAGAAGAACCAATACACACCACCAAGCTGTATCAAGAACAAGAACTACAGAGTGAAAATGAAGATAAATTTTCGTGAAACGATTATATGGATAGTAAAGAGTTTTTCCTTAATGATGAAAATAATGAAGAAATTGGGACGTTTTGCAGCTTCTAGCCTAGCTTGATTCAGTTTCTTAAGATGAGGATGATCTGACATAACCTTCACTGATCTTTTTCTTTGAAAATTTGGTCCTCTTTTTTCCAAAGTACCATGTTCATGTTTTATTGATGAGGAACAGGAGAACTCGAAATGCCTTTTTTGGATACGAATATGACAAGCTGAACTCCACAAAGACGTCATCACTCGTCTTCGACGTGCAAGAGGGGGTGCACAAAAATGTGAAACGTCATTTCCTTCTTTGAATTATTTATTAATGAAGTTTTTCTTTAGAAAATAGTCAAGAGGACAAAACCCAGACTACAGAAAAGTTAATGGATCCACTACTAATGCCACAAATGAACGCACCAAGAATTCTGACTGAAACCTTACTGATCTTTTTTTTTTTTTTTGAAAGTTTGGTGTTCGCTATTTCCAATTCTCCAATTTTCCAACTCTATTCACTAATTTGTGTACGAATGTGATATGCATTTATTAGGTAAATTCAGATAATCTGATGAAAATAAAAGTGTTTGAATTTACCTAAACAATCCATGATGAGGTTTCATCGCCAAGATGTAGATATATACGTTAAAAGAATAGGAATATGACAAGCCGATCCCCACATAGTTGTCATTACTCGTTTTCCAATGGCAAACGGGTGTGCGTGAACATCTGAAACGGCACTTTCTATCTTTGAGTTATCTATGAGTGAAGATATCTTCAGAAGATTGTACTTGACACTACTAAGAAATCAGGAGGCATGGAATTCAGAAAGGTCACATAACCCACTGATGGCACAAATTAAGATATCAATTTGCTTTTTTCCTTTTTTGTGGACGTACAAGGCAGACCTAAACCACATTGAGCTTTTTCTCAAAAATTCGGTCTTTTTCTGCTGCACATTTTCATGTTTTATTGATCTGCAGAAGATCTCGAACTGTCTACTATGTGTATGAAAATGACAAGCTGAACTCCACAAAGATATCATCGCCTTCCAAGTTCAAGAGGTGTTGCTGAAGATATGTAACGACATTTTGTTTCTTTTTGTTGTTTATACGTGAAGGTGTTCTTGTTCTGTATCTTCTATTGGATCCATCCATCTTCGCATTCTTAAAATAAATGACGAACTATGTCTTTTAAAATTCTTATTATTTTAACAAATTGCTGCCGATATGAAGTAGGTAAGGCCAGAGAACCCGCGAAGCGGGTAAGGCCTGTGTAAAAAGGAAAATCTTTATGGCTGGCGTTTGATATAAAGAACCCTCTGCTGCCTAATGAATGAAGAAAAAAATTATTTCCTTTCATCTTTTTAAATTAGCCTTTGGAGCGGTTTTCTTTTTTCTCGAAGACCACAACGTATACAGGTTGTTTGTGGAGTTGCTACCGTAATTTTACAGGTTCGACACTTGAGGACTTCGACTGCTCTTTTAATTAAAGTCGTCATTATTTTTCATTTAAACTTAAGTATTAATCACTCATTGTGAGTTGGAGGTTTAATAATGAATTTAATAATAATTAATTTTTAAAATTTCCTTACACCTTAAATCTTAACATTCAATTATCCTGTACATCAATTAGAACACGCAGGGTTGTTTTTAAATTTTGTATTAAATACTTTGATTACGTTCATTATTATTATTAATAATACAAACTGTATTTATTGGCACAAAATGAATACAGTGAACGTTGAAAAAGCGTCATATACGTTCTTGTAAGTACGAAAGATTGATGGATAGTTCGTTCGTGATTCGAGTTTCTACAGTTCCATCACGCCGTGCTTTTTCCACGGCTCGCCTGCCCCCTGCCACTTGCTTTTAAGGTATTTCTCCCTCGCTTTCTAATCGAGTCACTGTTGCGACATGTGTAAATATAAAGGACGAAAATTGGCCGGGTAGGTCGGGACGGCGAATCAACTATGTTTGAAGTTTTCACCCTTCTTCATCATTTAGGCAATTTGGCCAAAAGTGGCGCCCTTGATTAAAGCAACGGGTCTGGTTTTCAACCGTTCGACTTGCAAAATAAAAATTTCCTTTATTCAAACATCTCTCGATTGAACCCTACTTTCGCAATGTCCGATCACAAACTAGTAAAAATTTCTCTGCTGAATTGCCTCATCAAATAAGCCAATTTCCTCCAAATAAAAATAAATAAATAACAATAGTGTAACAAATATCGCGAATTATAATTTTTTCCCCAAATACTACTAATCTAAAATTCTATCCTAGCTCTGGGGCGTGCGTGCGCGCGTTAGGGGGCATAAGATAAACTGTTAAATAATCAAAAAGATCAGGAAACTTGTATAAAAAGCCCATAGAAAACCGTAACATTGTATGATAACTAACCTCTCAACACGACACACAAGAATGGCACAATTAATCAGAAAACAAACACTTTGAGCTCTGAAGATGATCTCAATAAAGATCGAAACGTTGGCACGATAAAGAAAATGTTTTTCTAAAACTTACGTCACACTGGACCGCATCTCACGATCTTCAAATAATTATATTTAATTTATGATTGTTTGTAAATGAAAAGAAACATCATTTATTCGTTAATTTCACATTGTAACATTATAAGATTGGAAAAGTAATTATGCTACATTAATTACGCTATTATCACAGCACTGTTCACTTTCCTCGCTAGGGAGGAAATCGCGAAGCCATTGTCGTATTAGGATTGTAGGGAAGTTGTTAAAAGGTGTTGACGTAGGGGTTTGGGATAAGGGTCTAGGGTTTTATGGAGGCATCCACATCGATATCTTTTCAATTTTGAAGACAAATAGGATTTGAAGGTCACTGTGAGATAAGGCTAGAAACAGTGTACGGAGCTTGGGCAATAATTTGATGGATTTTGAACTGGAAGATGGATTGGAATGGATTGTTTGAATGTTGGAACGCCTCGTTGAACTCCTCATTTGGCTCAGTACATTTGTTTTACAGTGAAAGTTTTGATCAGTAGTCAAGAGTTTCTGAGGCAAAGTTTCAATCTCACAGCAGTAAAACATTATTAAACGCAGGTTTCACAGGATCAGTAGCAAGATAAAAACTAACTGGCGGGGAGTACGGTTAGAAGAGAGTGAATATCGTTCTTATAAGAAATGGTGGCCACAGATAGATAATCTTTTCTGAACTCTTGGTTGAACCCCACAGTTTGATTCTGTACGTACAGATTGGTTGTAGTTATTGGGTGCAGTGGGACTTTCTATTTATCGACAAGTGGTCTTTTGCGTAGTTTAAATCATCTGGTCGGTTTTTTCTTGGGTCGAGTGTAGGGGTTTCAAATAAGTCTTTAGTCGGTGTAAATACCCAAGAAACGGGCTGCATTGGTTTCCCCGAGAGGAAACAAGCAGTAGTAGATTGGGATGATTCGGAGAAGGATTAAGGTTATTTGGTTGCATTTCATTTCACTGATGCTAATCCATTTGTTGAGCCATCCTTCCAAACAGCACACATACTCACGGAGGTTGCTGAAGGCCACTGGGTCTGGATTGATAGCAATGCCTACAATGTATACTAAATAGACATTGTGGTCAAGGATGCTGCCTTGGAGATGTTCTGATTCGAAGTAAAGATAGGCTTTCAGTATGAGGCAATAAGAGAATGGATTTTTTATGATAGATTTTTATACTGTTGCCCAAATCAAATCATTATTTCATCTCATCCATTATTAGCTCGCACAAAGTTTTATATGTTTGTTAATCCTTTAATGTTGATGTTGTAGAATATGTTGAACTAACAACTATGTTAGTCTCCACGAGTGCACAAGTGAAATTTAAACAGCCAACGCGATTATGACCTGGAATCTAATTTCATAGGCTAATAAACTTTTATAGTTACATTATCTTATTGAAGCCGGTTTCCACAGGCTGGCGTGAATGTCGGCTGGACAGTGATAGGCCAGTCAGTCTCTAATATTCGACTCATAAAAAATGAGGACGATCTTGCAAGGGGTTCGTTTTCTCCAATTCTCCGAGAGGTTTCCAAGAGTAAATGGTGAGAAGCTCTTGATTTGACCAGATTACCGGACGGTGAAGAGGGTTCGTTTAGAATAGCAGTTTTTGAAATGAATCCGAACTCCGATACTAAGGGATCTGTTGAATAAAATATGTTTGCATTAAGGTGTTTTTAGGAGGGATCTTTTCCTACTCTTAGATTGTACAAATTTAAATTCACCATGTTATTCCCGCAAATAGATAACAATAGACATTCGCATAGAGGATTCATTAACATAATAAGTACGGATTGTTTTGTTAAAAAGTACTGTACGGGTCGGAACGACTTTACAATAATTCTTCCAAATTTATCTCAAAAATAATTCCAAGGGATATGTCGGCTTTCAAACGCAAAACCTCTACCGCGGAAAATAAGGATCGGACGTCTTCAAGACCGGCTATACACGTTGCGGCCTACCGGGGCGATACCGATATACTATACCGATAAACTAGAACGTGAGTGCCATCTATTTCCAGTGAAACTGCGCAGGTATAGCCTTTTCCGGCCTAAAATGAAGTGAAATTAGATTCGTGTACCTGCACATTTGTCTACGTCTATAGCGGAGTGTGTGGGGCTCATCTACATACACAGGTTTCAGTATTCAGTTTAGTTGAAAGCGGACGATCCCGCATTTTTCGTTTTCTTTGTGTTGTTTTTTTAGTTTTCGTTTTTGTTCATAAAAGCAAAGTGTATCATGATTGTGCAATGAAAGATTCAGCTTATGAGAAATTGTCGAAGAAAAATGAGTCGGAGCCTGACGCATCACAGAAATATAGTCGTGAAAAAATTCAACGCTTCAAAGAAGTCCGGAGAATCAGCGGACGACTTGTACAAGCCAAAGCTTGCCAGGAAGCCTTGACCAATGAAGCTAAAACCTCCGGTTTACTTCTAGGTGTACCGTACCGTGATTGAGCTCGTTACTTGTGCTGGAATACCTCTGCAATTTGCCCGCAGGTTTATCCTACAGGCAAACTGCAAGGAGAATGGTCGGCAAAAGACTACCGCGGTCCGCCCGTGTTCCTATTGTATTCCATTCTACTACGAACTGCAACAATTCAACTGGCCCAAGCATAAACTTAAATTAGCAATTGCTGTAATTATTGTGAGACCTACTGAACGCCGTAAAAAGAATCTCCTCGTGCAGATCAAATCTGCGTAAGATATGCAGAATTCTAGCAAAAACCCTTTTTCTAGGAGAATCTGCTCAATAGTTCGACGATAAAAGTCCAATCCTGAAGCAAGTGTCCTTGTGAAAGCCCCGTGTAACCCTTTTCAGAAGAAGGTGAGTCTGGGAATAATCCTTGCTCTCCAAACATTTCAATTATTACCAACTTATGTCAAAGAGGTATTAATTCAAAGTCAATCATAACAGCAAAAACATAAATATAGAAAATACATATTTTCTAACACGTACAAAACCGTCAGACGTGTCTATGTTTCTATTAAATACATCTAGTTGTTTCAACAAACATACCCACACAGGTATGTATATAAAATTGAAAATAATCTTTTAAATTATTGGAACTAGTAGAAGAGAGAAAATGTAAATATTTCGAAGATATGAAAAATTAAAAACATCATAAATCTCACCAAGAGAGATTTAGGCGTCAACATTACCAGAGTGCCATCCAATTGTGGACATCTTGCATCCTTTCCTGAAAATGAAGCTAAAGAAGGAAGATCTTCAATGTCGAACTTTCGTTTGAGTCTGGCATCTGTGTTTGCCCTGGAAATTCATCGGCATCCAGCCATATTCCTCATACTTATGTCCCATTTGGCTGACAGGTATTTGAGAGCATGTGTCGTAACCTGTCTCCCATCTCGGTCCGTTACTACTGTTTATACTGCTCAGTACTGTTTATAATCCCTATCACGACACCCTAACCCCGTTATAGTTGTAGCTTACTGAACCCTCCAATCATGCCTATATTACCTTGATCATTGATTGACCTTAAAAATGGCGAATGAAACTCAAAACAGCAAAATCAAAAAATTATCACCGTTCATCGTATCTGTCTAAGTGCAATTTATTTTAACATTTCCATTTTTATCGAAAACGTCCCAGACTTACTTATACCGATGACTTAATAGACTACTAGACAACAGATCTAAACTCTCCCTCGACAACAAAATACTCATAAAAAATGAGAACATACGTCATAGAAGTCATGGAGTTCAACTAGACCTTGTAATCTTTCGAATAATCGAGACCACCACAATCACGATCCTTAGATCCCCCTAGGATATTTGATGATCATGAAATTATCTCAATTGTGAGATTTTCCCTTATGGATCTGCAGAGTGATGAAAGTTTCCTATCATTTCCTCCTGAGATGGTGTATGAACATGCAATGAAGTATATGTCAAAACAGCGATTGGCACATGAAAATGATTGGCAACTACAAAACAAAATTGTTGCAAATGCATAATTGTAATTATTATAAAAATAACAGCTGCCTTATTACCTATCAAAAAAGGAATAATTTTATTTTTATAGCCGTTGTTGTAATTAGGCGTTGGACTACCTCTGTCTAACGCAAAAGTCTGGTCTACGTTTCTTCCAAATAAATAATTCAATAAGAAGAAACCAACTTGTATTGTTGTTGGTACAGTTAATCGGATTTATCTTGTAGGAAGGAATGCTTTCCTTAAGAGACTTGATTATTCATTGACTTACTGGTTAAACTATATACGACTTTACAACAACCTAGTTAAATAATTGATATCCACCTTACCACTAACGCCCTCGAATAACCCAATGAACCTATTGCTAAACAGTGGTAAAACAATATGTTTGGGAAAATTGAGAATTTTTAAATCAGATTATTATTATAGTTTTCGTCGAATTACTGACGTTTCAAATTTTACTGGAAACATTATCATATATTTAAATATTAGCAATGAGAATCACTCCCAATGAGTCAAAGACAGACTCCGCTTGCAGACCTTCTGTATTATACCGAAATTATTTCCAATCCTTCACATACACTACTTGAACTTTTCCCAGACTGTAAAGTACACGTAAGTAATTTCCAATCAGGGTCTCGTTAATTTTAAAGATGCTAACGTTAACTTCACTTTAATACTCAACCTCTCTTACTCAAACCTAGTCTCTCCCATTCCCAATCATTTCCTTACCATTAAATCAAATGAATAAACACATGCATGCACGTATACAGATAAGGATTGTGGGACATTAAAAGTAAGCTCTTCCAGGCAGAATTTGCTTATACCTATGGATCACAATCCAGTAACGAAGTTGCTGTTTGCGACAGCTGATCATACAAATTTAAAGTTTCTCCAATATGCATTAACCTCTCTGCAGAACTCTTGGCCGTCACAAAAGCACAAAGCACAGCATTATCTTCTCATTCAAGAAAACGCTACTTCTTACGCCATTTCTTACAATTTACCCGGCAATTTCTTTGCTCCTCTCCTTTGTCTTTAATTCATTAACCCTTTTTCGTTTTCTCTCCTTTTGCATCCCCAGTGTAGACTCAGCCTCCGGACGATCCATATCTCTGCATCCGAACATTAAATTTTAAAGTCTTTACCGATGTCTGCTTCCATTATTTACGTTCAACTGATTAATGAATTTAATAGAAATTATAATTTTCGTTTTTATTAATTTTATTTTGGCGAGAGTCCTGGAGACGAGTAAGTCTTCATCGGGCGAGTCAATTACGTTTATCAAGTTCCAAAGACGGTCAGCGAGGTTCGGCCTGAATCCTAAGGTACTTTATTTTGAATTCCAAATCACGAACTTTATTTGGCCAGATTTAGGGCGGCTTTAAACGGGTAGTTCTGGAGCGTGCACGTGCTTGTCGTCCTGCATACAGGTAAATTCTAATTTAATTTTAACTACCGTTTATATATTTTACTTATTTCTTTTTCATCAGTTAATTTCCTGTTTGCGACCGACCAGTGGCCCTAACAGCAAGTAATAGGAACTGATTTTTTAAACTTCAAATAAGTTTAAATTAATGGTAAATCAAATTATAACTAACTGTAAATTCAAACAATAGTCACACAGTCCCTATAATATAATGAATCATTCACTAATAAGAAACAAATGAATACACATAAGATGGGTAAGGACTGCTTGTGGGGCGAGAAATGGCACATGAGGAGCCTTCTGAGGTGACGATGAACTCTCAGTGACAGGATGAGGCGCCAATGAGGAAGGAATGCTGGCGCCACATACGATATGCACTGCGCCTGCACTCTATCTCAACCATGAAGTTGTAAGGACTGGAGAAATGGCATGTGGTGCCGCCCATATATATATATATATATATATATATATATATATATCACATCATGGGCGGGAGGGCACACTGCGGTGAGGCCATCAGTACAGATGGAGCCAGGCCATCCCGGCGCGTTGAGATGCACAAGCAGCCCTTTCCCATCTTATGTGTATTCATTGTCATGGGACAGCCTTGTAGAAGTCTTTTGCTGCCTAATTTGTTGCTGCTTTGTAAATTGCTTTGTAGTTCAATAACCCTAACAAACGAGTAAACAAACAGATGGTGTTTTCATAAGAATGTTTCCCTCCCTATTCTAAACTTCGAATGCCACCGCACGTTTGTCAAATTTAGGGTTGTTGGCGTGGCCAAAATGATTATAATCAGTTTGGCTAGAAGAGGTTCTCAAAATAAATTCTAAGGAAACCCTTTAATTGGTCTAAGGGGCGTCAAGTAGTTTTTGTTTGTTATCGTCAAGTTATTCCGTTGTAAACTCGATTTGAATATGCAGACACAGTGGTGAGGGAATTCAATTTAACCGAACTTGCTTAGTTGCTGTTTTTTTGCGACTTGGAGAGGTCAATTTAATACTTTACTAAAGCAGAAACGAATCTATGCCAACTTCTGACGGTACCGTTATTATTTTTACAAACGGAACAAGAAAAACTTTTTATTTTATTCGGAAGATTGTTATTTATTGCAGAAATTTGGACTTTTCTCAGTAATAAACTTTATTAAGATGTTTTAAAACCCATTCATCTATTCTCTGTAAAATCAATAATAAATGGATCGAAAAATAGTTGACTTCCTTATCAATACGATGTAAAAATTTCAAGCAAGAAAATTACTATATATAAATTAACACGTTTTCTGTCAAATGGTCATTGAATGTACAGAATTGTACGTATTGGATTTAGCTGTTTGAAATAAAAACATATTCAAACTGCTTTATGGATGATTAAATATAATTTTACAAAAAGGGTGAACAGGATGCTTGCAAGTGATCAAAATGAGCAACGGAGCCGAATAATGAATTTAATTATCTTTGAATAAAATAAAATCAACAAAAAAAACGGACACACGTATTTTGTTGTTTATTTCAAACTACATGTATTTTTATGGTTATATTAATTATAACACTCAACCAAGCTAAAAGAGATCAGAAATGCATCTATTAATTATTAATTGATCTATTGATTGTTTCATGAAAATGTGAAAATTCAGCAAAACATCGGAAAATCATTTAGTGATAAATTAACATTTCACTAACAATTTATTACGTAGTTTTGCTCGTATAACGGTTATTACGTCCTCTGACCTCGTGGAGGGATATAAGTTCTTAAGCATCGAATGAATAAGCGACCGGAATTCGTCTACTGAAACGGATCCCATTCTCCAACGAGGGCGGTGCAACGCTATTGGAAGCGGCGAACGATGTCTAACCCGTCTCTTTATCGTGCCCAGCATTATCATGACTTGACACGATGTCCCCAAAAAAATGTATCGAATAGGACCACAGCTTCCAGAAGAAACCCCTCAGAGTACAGTCAAAAATCCATTCTGTCAGATAATCAGTTCGGTATACCATAACTGACTGTCTTTCAAAACGCTGAGACTCACGCATGGCACATGAAGCAAAGCATTCTACATGTCTTCTTCACACACGTAACTTGTCATCGGATTGCCACGAGCCAAACCGGCACTTACCTACGAAATCAACAGCCATTATCCAAGGCCGAAGCGAGATGCTGATTTGCGAATTGTCGCCTTACTCGATGTCTCTCCAGTAGTCGAGATCCTGATGCGGGGCCTCGAGGGAGACTAGGCTATTCTCATGAAGCCCTCTGATGACTGTTTTAGACCTCAGTCTTACATTACGGACCGTTAAGGCAGCCGTGAAATGAAGTCCAGTAGTGTGGGAAGAGCAAAAAATCTATCGTCTCTAGCCTTCGTATATCGCAGTCAACAGTTACTACCTTTTCTTCCACCGAGACTTCCGGTGGCCCTAAACCACTGTACACACATAACTTAACACCATCATGGATGTTAGAGCACTTACACCCACGCCATGTTACGACAAAGCATCTGCCAGGGGGACATATTATGAACTTAAACATGGTTTAAAAAAATCAATGATTAACTTTTTACTCAAATGTCTTATTTCACCAAAGAAAACAATTCAAAAGAAAAACGATTAACTCACTCGACAAGTTGTGCACATGATGAAATGCAACTGATTTTCTTAATTTTTTAATCTTACGGTCATCTGTTAAAGGATAAGTAACACTCTGTAAAGGTAAACAAAATATTGGGTTTACGTTTTAAGACAACTGTTACGGTTAATACTTAGCTGTTATGGAAAAAAAACAAATAAATAGAAATCTCCGGTTTTTTTTGTGTTCTTTTTTATTTACTTTGAGTGGATGTATATAAAAATATATATGTATATAAAAACACGCCATACTAAATTTTAAGACTTATAAATTCATTTCGTTAAACTGCGCTGGACTTTTATCATTCATGACGCTTTTTTTCTTCTGAACATGAGTTGGAATAACAGAGTATTACTTTAATTATTAGAACTTTTAAGGCAATTTAGTTGAATTTTGTCTTCATGTAAACCAACGCATCATAAACGCAGGTTGTATCTGCGATATAATTAATTAATCAATATTTCCCACACGGTCACTCCATTTTGAAGCCAACAATAGAAAAGCAATTAACATTTGTCATAGCAGCAGAGGGTAGGTAAGGCTATTCTGTTTAATAACAGTATAAGAAGTACGTTCAATACAACTTGTTTTATTTATAATTTTGATACCAATTCGTATTAAACAATAGTTAAATAATTGGGTCTGGGAAAGATGAAATTCAACTGATAATAAAGATCAATCTTTATACCATGTTATTATAGAAAATAAACAGGGGTCCGGTTTTGTGAGTGTCCCTGTATGTAAATATCTATCGAGTTTGTACTGGTTAACGTTTGTTTTAAATTATAATAACGTAAGAAAACCTAAGTGATAAGGAATTAATTATAATGATGCATAAATTCTAATTTCGCATTTTCTACCTGTTTTATAAGCAAGGAAGGAAAAAAGGTTTACATTTACAAACATGTTTCCGGTATGTTGTGTGAAACGGATGTTGTTAAGAAGATTTAAAGCTGCAGAAATCTATTGAAAGATTTTTTAACTTTATTATTCTGATGTTTTGATCAGAACGCCGACACGCGTCTATACAAAAATAACAGGCGGACAATCAAACTGTTGACAAATGTTACACTCGGAGACCGACCAACAACAAAACAATTTAACTTTGGTTTTATGTACAATAGAATATTTTGACACCACTTTGTCGAAGAAGAGAATGAAAAGTTAAAGGTAATTTTAACATCAAATGATGACTAACATTTAATATTCCTAAGATTCACTATAAATAGCTCGGTTGTGCCAGAGAAAAGGCACTAAAGGGAAAAAGCTTGTTGAAATTAAAATTGAAATTTTAGGTTAATTGTTTTCATCCGTCCTCACTTATTTAAAGACGGCGTCAGCCATTTATAATTTCCCTAACCATTACATATTCCCAATCACAACAGCAATTAAGTTAACAATGTAAAAGGAGGAAGTTTAATCATTCGGTGAAATTTTCTGGTAAAAGCAAATTGCATATAGTTAATTGAATTGAAACTAATGTGCTAAATGTATAAACCTATGATTTGGTGCAAAATCTATGAACCTATTAAATCAATTTTTTCTATTATCATAAGCATTTTTATCAGTTGGTACTACTAGGAAAGCAAAAACCGAATGAGAAAATCGTATGCTGATGGATTTCATTAAAAAACTAGGAAAAACCGTTGAGATGAAAAAATTTCCACGGCCGCATCGAGGATGTTTGTGTATCGGCGAGAATCCATCTCCGACTCGTAGATAAAAAAAAGTTCGCCGATTGGGCTCAAAGAAACGATTGGTCATTGTTTGTAAAAGGTTTGCAGCTGCTGTGTTTCCAATGAAAAACGACAGCTGACGCTAAAACGCGCTCAGCATTTGATGAGTTTCAAACATGCATCGAACGAAATACAGGAGATTCCCTCATAACTGTATTTTTTCTGGTTTAACGGCCTCCTCGGGGGACCATCCTGAACATGCAAACCTCTGAAAAATCTATTATTAACGACTAACATCTGTTGATCGGGCAAAATCTGTTAATAAGTTTAATAAGTTGGAGATGAAGTGCGGCTAGCTCTTCCACCTAAATACACAACTATTTTCCATTTTTCTAAAGCCTTCATTGCAAGTAGACGTTTCTTCGTTAAAGACCCTAGTTTTATTAGCACAAATAATGCTGCCTTTAATCGCATTCTAAATTAATAATCCCCTAGCACTAGGGTTTGCAGTTGTGTACGCAATGCACCTCAGCGATTGTTGTTTGAAGAATTTCAAGAAATCCCATATACATTTAACATTGAATCCATGCATGCGCTCATGCGCGCGCGGGCGTGTGTGTGTGTAGCCATTCAGCATAGTGCAATTTATAGAACACTTACAATACACTATAGAAGAAAAAGATCGTCCTTTAGAATTATTTTCTAGATGTAAATTTTCTATCTGTAATTACTCTACAATTGTTTTGAATTTTAAGAAAAGTAATTGTATCAACCTAAATTATAGATTATTTGGAGATCGTGAGATGCGGTCTGGTCTAAATTATAGATATAATGTCACAAGTTGAATTGACGTAACTTGAAAAACAAGGCTGAAAGGAGTGATGTTTTAATGAACAAAAACAGCCAGGCTCAAATACTCACCCAGACCATGCATGTCTGCACGTGCAAAATAAGCAAAAAGGATTTAATTAAGGGTAAAATAATGTAAGCAGTATTATGACTGATTTGGAAAATTTCTTCATGTGGTCGGCATAGTAATGTAATTCTTTATATACCATGTTGGTCTGGGTTTCCTCGCTAAATTGGTCTGTCAGTCTCAGTATGCATCCATAGCAAAGCACTACCGCTCATGTGAAAAAAAAATCTGTGTGCAGTAATAAATTCAAAATACTCTCAGATTCATACTACGTTCGGTTTAAACCTTAACTTACGAGCCAAACATAACGTTGGATATAATGTCTCATTACATGTGGCCCTCTTTTATACTGGGTGTCCCAGTTCCTTCTGACGAAACTCAGGGAATCGATTCTACTCTTCGTTTGGAGCAAAAAATGCTCAGGAGAAAATATTCGGAATGTTCTCTATTTTGAAGATATTCGTCAATTTAGGTTTTTTCACCTTTTCATTACCTTACCACATAAAAACGCTTACAACTTCCAAAATGTTGAGACTACAACAAATCCAATTACACCATTTGAAAGAACGCTAAATTTGCTGTAAGATACTTCTTTGCAATAATCTGAATGACATAAAATGTTAGCCAATATCAGTTGGAACATGTCAAAATTACAAAATTTAAAATTTTGGTCATGATTGCACGTGCTACTGAGGTTACAAAAAAATACCTACAACTTGTCAAATTTTACAAAAACTTTTTCATCTAATATGCTTTACGTTGATATATCCAGGTTTTTAAATAACGTTCTAGTAGAGTTGAAAAATAACCATTGAATGTTCGCAAACGTGAGCTAAGGTAATTTCTGAAGAGGGAAAACACTTTGAGCATTTCCTCTGAAAAGTTCTTCCTTTGTTGTTATGTGCTTGCTACAAGAAGAACCATTGCAGTTTATTGTATGAAGCTTTCTGGTATGGTTTTTTTGAGATTACAGATGTGTCATTTTTATTTAACAAAGCGAGTTCTAATTGATTTATTTCTACCCCCCTTCAAATTTACCTTAGCTCACGTTTTCGAACATTCAATTGTTATTTTTCAACTCTACTAGAACGTTATTTAAAAACCTGGATATATCAACCTAAAGCATATAAGATGAAGAAGTTTTTGTAAAATTTGACAAGTTGTAGGTATTTTTTTGTAGCCTCAGTAGAACGTGCAATCATGACTAAAATTTTAAATTTTGTAATTTTGCCATGTTCCAACTGATATTGGCTAACATTTTATGTCATTCAGATTATTGCAAATAAAAGTATCTTAAGCAAATTTAGCGTTCTTTCAAATGGTGTAATTGGATTTGTTGTAGTCTCAACATTTTGGAAGTTGTAAGCGTTTTTACGTGGTAAGGTAGTGAAAAGTTGAAAAAACCTAAAAGTCTCTATCTTCAAAATAGAGAACTTTCCGAAAATTTTCTCCTGAGCATTTTTTGCTCCAAACGAAGAGTAGAATCGATTCCCTGAGTTTTCTCAGAAGGAACTGGGACACCCTGTATATGCAACTATCTGCCATCACCTGCACACATGCGTTCATTGATGACTTTGCAGATCCTACTCAAAACGGACAATAAGGCGGAAGCATGCCACCTTTAATTGTAGATTAGCAACGAAAAGTTTTTGGAAATGGAGAACTAAATAATAAATTCAGTAAAATCAGCAGTGGTCTAATAACAGCAAGGGTTTCGGTCTTTGACCCTCGGACGGACTATTCCTTCTTTGGGTCACTGGTGACCAAAGACTCCGTTTTTTGAACTGCTACCTAAAAAATTTATTATGGAGCAGACCACCCGTAACAGCAAATTGCATATTAGCAAAGCATGATGTACTAAATTGAGAAATAACTTAAATCCAGTAAAATTAGCAGGGGTGCAATAACAGTGATGGTTTTATTCTATGAAACGTCTGACAGAAAACCCTTTTCTTTCTTAGGATCACTGGCGACTGGTATTCCTTTCTTCCACTGCAACCTGAAAGATCTCTCGTAGAACAGACCACCCTTATTACCTATTTGCAAATTAGCAAAGCATGATGTTGCAAATTGGGAATTAAAGTAAATCCAGAAAAATCTTCAGTGCTGCAATAACACCAAGAATTTTGGTATATGAGGTCCGTGACAGATCACTCTAAATATGTACATGAAAGGTGTAACAAAGAACTCCAGAAAAGTCAGCAGTAGTAGTGGTCCAATAACAACAAAGATAGGGTCGTTGTGGCGTCTGACAAACTACACTTATTAGCTGCTTATATATTACTTAACAAGAGCAGCGTTCCAATAACAGCAACGGGGGTTTTGTTCTATGAGGGCAAGACAAACCACCCTCATTAGCTATATATACATTACATATCATTAAAATAGAAACGAAGGTTTGGTCTATGAGATCAAATGACAGGACGTAAGATCTTTGGCGAATTTACAACAGCATTTGTCATGGTTTCATTTCAAAAAAATACATTAGTCTAGTAAAATGTTATTAAATATTAATAAAACGATATAATTTATTTAACATGCAGTATTAAATATTAAATAATACCCTTTTCCTAGACTTTTTTATCTCAACTAAAAACCTTAACTAATTGAATTAAATAATACCCTTTTCCTTCTCAGGGTCACTGGTGACCCGTCTTCCTTTCTTCCACTGCAAACTTAAAAGATCTATTACAGAACAATCCATCCTTAATACCTTCTTACCTACTAGTAAAGAATGGCGTAACAATTAGAAAACTAACATAAAAGCAGAAAAAATCAGCAGTGGTTCAATAACAGCGAGGGTATTGGTCCTTGATTTGACTGACAGCCCAAAATAATCGGCAGGCAAAATTACAGGGCATCTGAACATCCGGGAATGTATACCCAGCAGCATTTGCCGTGCTTTCATTTAATAATACACTTTAATTGAGGAAAAATATTATTGATTTTATTCTGTAGTGTAAAAACTAAATGAACTTTGAACAACGGCCCTGGCTTGTTACATGGCCTGGATGTGCCGTGGTCTAACAAACACGATGGTGTTAGTGTGTACAGTGGTTTAGGGTTACCGGAAGTCTTGGTGGAAGAAAAGGTAGTGGTCGACCGTGATGTTCGAAGGCTAGAGACGATCGTTTTACTTCTCTTACTGCAATACTGTAACGGCTTCCTTGATAGGTAGTCAACTCCAGACGGTACGTAATGTAAGGATGAGGTCGAAAGCTAGGCGCACATTAGTCGGTGGGGCGAATTGTAAAGGTCCGCACACTATGCAGTTCTATTAGCGGGTGAATGCCCGGTTGGCACTCATGAAATTCTGATCTCGTTTAATTTGTTTTATACTAAAATAGGTATATTGCAATTAATATCAAGATATTATAGTTTTAAATACACAACAATATAGTGGAGACCGGTTTGTTTTTTCTTTCAGTGTATGTAAAGTTAATTATGGGATCGAGGACGCCGAGTATATAGGGGGGTCCGACACGTACGCCAGCGGATCTCGGCATAACCTTTGTAATTTTATTTTAGATTGATTTGGAAAACTATTGCAAAGTGGTCGTGACACCTCGTCCGCGAAAGCCATTGTATAGTTTTACGCCAAACCCTCTTGTTTGACAGGAATTATTTTAAATAACATAAGAAGCAAGAAGGACAGTTAATTGAAACGAGTTTAACAAATAAATCGGCTTATTGGTAGTCAGGTTTTTAGAAATCGATAAACTCTATTGAATTCGCGGACCTTCCTTACGTCATAATCCAAAAGATTCCCTTAAACGAACACAGAATTTTTTTTTTCTCATTTAGGTTGAAAATGAATTCACTCTGCACAATTTGTATAATTTATGATGTTTTCCACTTACGTAATCTTTCAAATGCATCCATTTCTCCCACAAATTATGTCTAACGCTTCATTCAATTTTAATTCTATTGTTATATTATAAAAACAATGGAAATGGAAAACGTATGTAGAGGTATAGATCATCTAAGTACGCACATTCGTTTGGACAAAATCATCTCGATTAAATACCGTGTCTTTGAAGAGATAAAGGCCCCTGTAATTATTAAAAAGAAACTGTTTTTCCTTACTTTATAACACAAATTAAAAACGCATTTCCATTTAGAACGCCTAAATAATTTGTCAGTTTTTAATTTGTGTCATTTTTATATCGTACAGGTGTCAAAGATAGTACACTAAATTATATATTTTTTTACATTATTGTATATTGTCGTAATAATCAATTATGTTGAAATGAATGTTGCAAGAAATTATTTCACGGTGAAGAAGAATTAACTCTGGAACGGGTCATTGCTCTTCAACAAAATCTAACAAATTTCCGCTAGTGTTTTTTTTTCAGACTTTAATAACTTATACAATTGTTTTCAAGCGCCGAGAACAATCTAGCGAAGCGAAATGAAAAGAGAAACGAAGTTTGACACGAAAATTTAATTTCTAGTTATTGACATTCTTTCTCACAGGAAACAACCCAATGTCGTACGTTAAAACGCTGGTTGACATATCAATTAATACAAGAAAGTTACACTTCGAACGATCAAGGCCTTTAATTCTATTAAAACAATGCTTCCAAATTTTCGTTAATAGTGAACTGTAAACCGATGCCTGCACAATGCATCTCGTTCTCTTCGAACTAGGTGTTTTCCCTGTTCAATGAGAACTGAAGAACTTGACGAAATGTTGCATATTATAAGGGAGTGAATTTTGGCTTGGGGCCATTCCCAGTCATCGATCAACAATTGAGTGTAAAAGAAAAATCCCAAGAAACGATCCGCCGCAGTCAACACGTGAATTTATTGTAATGCCATTTCCATCCCTCCCAAACCGAGCAATAATAATAATAATTTATTTATTATGTATTATGTATATTACCAAAATTTCAAAAAGGGTGGATATTCTTTTTACGGGCAATTTATCTATAAAGAGCAGAATCGTAGGTCATACGTCAATCTGAACTTCATATAAGTACATATATGACTATCTAACTTTCTTTTCTTTTTCTTCGTGTGTATTTCACTTAGTCTTTTGTTGGCACGATTCATTGTTTTGGTTTCAAGTGTACCGTTTCGTCTGATGAGTAATTCTTTCTACCTTTGGATAAAGTACCTTTTTATTTATCCTCCTGTCAGCTCGGAAAGTTTTCTCGGTCACATAATATGTAATCAGATTGGGGAAAGGCTAATTCGGAACCTACTTGCGCCCGGCACAGAAACGTTCTGAAATCAAGCAAACACCGCACACGCACGCCACATTGATTTAGGCAAACCTTTTATCAGGGGCGAGTTAAGTCATTTCCCGAGTCGGCCTCCCCTTTCGGTATCCACCATTAATGGCAAAGCTATACGTCTCCCTCACAACTGCAAACGACGTGTAATTGTTGACCGAGGGGAAATCTCTACCCCTTTCACATGGCAGGCCTATTTAGTTAGTTTAAGGGTTTGTCTGTCAGTAGATCTGACCCTTTAAAGCGTGCCCTAATATCTAGGTGGTCTTCGGGCCACGGAACCGAGCGAACAAGTTTTGCCATGTCTGCGTGCAATAACTCATAAAATTTGATCTGTCGACCCACGAAATAAAACGACTTGGATATTTTCTTCAATTCACAAACCGGCGTAATTCAATCATAAGTATTTATCCGGTGTCGAGAAGTTATGGATCGTCTACGAAACACCCTAATTGATTTAGAAAGATGCTTGATATACTGACTATAATCTGTACTAGAAGTTTAAACTGAACAAAATTTATTTCACAATAATGCTAAGGAGTTTAAAAATGAGACTATATTTCTACTTCTCTCAGCTTTTAACTTCCCATACGTATTTGTCTCCGGATAATATTGCATGTGAATTCCTAGAATTGCCGTCAAGGTGGCTGCAAAGGTTTTCTGTTTAAAGTGTTATATGTATGTATCGAACACTTTTTTACTCACAAATTCAATTGCTATCTGGAAAACTTTCGACCTATTTTAAAGTCATGATCAGGGGAAAACAATCTTAAAGATGATTACAAATCATTGACATAATTAAGTTTTTATTAGATGATTTCAAATTTCTTTGTGACCGCCTCCTCCTAAAAGGCCGTTGGCAATTTTAGGTCTGAATCTGTCTTAAAGAAATTTGAGACCTTTTAAGTTATTATGAACTTAATTATGTTAATTTGTAGATACTTTAAGATTGTTTTGCCCTGACGATGACTTTAAAATTGTTCAAACGCACTGAATCCATGAAAATGGAACTATTATGCTCTGCCAAATATGGACGTACTATCCAGCTGTACGCTATTCATTAGCCACTGTAGCTTTTTAGTAGCTCCTCATTTACATTTACTGTATTCAGGTTTTTTCACCCGCAATCAGACAGCTTTTCCTTTTTATATTAACTTTGGCGTAGGCTCCGTTTCCATAGATGAGGGATCACTGGTCACCACTACCAACAGCCAAAATTACCATGTGCTATACATTTATGTTTGCTATGCGATCAACAAGCCTTCACTAGTATATATACATACATATTTATTTATTTACTATAACAGGCAATGATAACATTACTAATATACTAGAAATTACAATCTTGCTGTTTTAAAAAAATTGTATAAAATGGTTATTATCAGTAGGTGACAGTGTTGAAGAACTTCTCACCTGATAACATGTGATACATATGTACCTGCACAGTTTCCTAATTTTATTAATTTTAAGTAATCGATATTTTTTATTAAATTCACTATTATTCGTGGTCCGCTTGACCAATTAATAACATTCAATTAATTAAGGTTTTAAATTGAGATAAAAAAGTCAGTGTCACGAGCGGGATTCGAACCCACGACCTTCTGCTTGATACGCCGCTACTCTACCACTTGAGCTATCGTGACTTCGATCTCCTTGGGCACTAACATCCAATCTCAACCCCACCAATTCAAAATGTCAAAACCGACCCCCAAGAAGAATACATTGAAACGAATGTAACCCCACACAATAGGCCGGTAGGGCGGCGCGGCGCGGCGCCAGNGAAACCGGCTCCGCGCCGCGCCGCGCTTCTGGCCAAGTGTGCGCTGGGCGGTCGGAAATCGTTGAGTTCGGGTATATTCGGTTGCCCTCGGACGCCATATTGTAAAGACGAAGCCAACCATTGTGGGGACTCCTGGAAATGCAAAATCAACACTAAACCGCAGCGCTAGTCAGATGGAGGGGGAAATTTGACCAACAAGCCGAGAGCGGTTCCTACATAGTGTGCGGACCTTCACAATTCCGCGCCGCCCCACCGACCTAGTGTGCGCCTAGCTTAATGCGTATATGAAGCGGGAAAATTCTGTTTTCTGAAGGACTTGGTAAAATCTGTGGTCAGGTATGATCTCCGTAAGCTATACTTCGCATGACGGATGATATTCGTCAGTTGCCAAAGCAAGCCCGAATGCCAGACTGCAAAAAAATGAAAAAGGTGTTTGTTTAATCCACAACATTGTTGACTGCTCCTCACGAATCCAACAAATTATTTCTATTAACAATTAATATCTCATTTTCTTGGAAATTTCATGATGAGTCTTAAATAAAAAACCTATTTCAACAAATATTGCTAAAATTATGGTGTTGCTCTTATGGGAGAATTCGTTCTCACAGCATAATAAAGTAAGTTACTTTTTTTTGTAATACAAGAATTCCTAGTATTACATAAGAACATACGAGGGTCCCTTTTGAGCGTTTGGGTACAATTAAGTTCCCAGGGAATATCGACGGCCCTAGAGAAGTGCAGCGGTGTGTGATTGTAATTTATTTGTGATTGTAAGTTTATTATTAGTGTTAGTATTAGTAGTACATATTTACTAATCGTATATTCTCGAAAATGTCATGCAGAGTTTTAAATGTAAAACTATATTGTAATAAATTGTATTAAAATTGTGTCTTTGCACTAAGGACGAATTACCCTCTTAAGCAAAATGAACGAGTAATAAACAAGGCTCAGACCACGCATAAGGGCAGTTGTTTACGACGGCGGCTTGACTATAATTAACCCTTTGAACCGATTGTTGAACGCCTATTACCTCATAAGACATACATACTACATCAACAACCCCGTGGTGAAACGCTTAAGTCCGTTTGAAATCATGAAGATTTGTTTGGTGTGTGACTCATTATTCAGTCACCTAATACTTCGACGAGCCTTTACAAGGTTGGTCTTAAAATAGATATATAGATAATGATGTTTATTTACAATAAAAATTATTTTACAGAAAATATTCAGTACATAAAACATCCTAGACAATAGCCCACAGGCTGTCTGTCGAGTTGCCAAAAGAAAAACATAGCACAATATTAATAATGTTAATAATACGAATACTAACAATACTAATACAAATAGTCATAATTTACACAATACTTTATTAATAATTGAAATTATCTATTAGGAACGCTCTGTATTTTAGGGAGTACACAACATAATTGTAGAGACTGTCCCAGTTCTGCCCATTCAAAAATTAAATTACTTCATTTTTTTCTAAAAACAATTTGCCAAACCACCTAAGTCTGAATTCCTTCAATATAGGGCACACTGCCAAAAAATGGAAGCCATCCTCATGCACACCTAAATTACACAAAGCACAACGGTACGCTTCCTCATTTCTGTGGACCGAGTAATTAAGAGTAATTAACTGACCTCTTGCCTTCATTATCACACTTATCATATTCAAATTATAATTTTTATTTAAATAATGGTGATTTTCTCCTAATTCCAGATTCAGTTCTTTGTATAAACCCTGGACGACAGACCGTTGTGCTCTTAATTTTAGTTTATTTTTAAAATCAGTTCTCAAAACATCTACCAAGCTTTCCACCCTATTTTTATTTACGTCGGAGTAACTCAAGGGGGTTAAACCGTGTTGTAGACACAAATCGTCAAATTTTTTTGCCCAAAATATTTTCTTGTCTAGTATTTTCAAGGTCAAAATTCGAGGAAGTCTAGCAGAAGACAATGATAAAACTTTTTGGATGTATGTCAGATGCAGGCTTAATGCGTTGAAAAACAATGGGTCCAATCCCTGTCTCTAAATATAAGACATAATCAGATATATCCTTTCTTAAGAAAAACAACCTTTTGACAAAATATTTATTCAATTTCTTCACACTGTCATACCATTTATTGCCCCAAACCTGAGCACCATATAACATTACCGCCGTGGAAACAGAGTTAAATACATTATATTTTACTGAAATGGGAACATCACTGTTCGACAAGAGAGACTTCCAAGTAGAATTAATACCAAATTTGGCTACATTTAATTTTTCTTTAAGATGTCTTTCCATAGCAAGCTGCGGTGTGAGATATTTACCCAGATATTTATAATGGTTCACAATCTCAATATTTTGTCCAGCATAGTTCCAAACCTCTTTTCTCCCAAGCCTACCCCCTCTGGGGAAGACTGTTATTTTTGACTTGTTTAAGTTAACAAACAAATTCCATAACTGACAATACTCGTAAAGCTTATTTATCATTTTCTGCAGTGTACTGGGCTCCGTTGCTAATAATACAATGTCATCTGCATAGAGCAAACAACAAACATTCAACCCATCAATATGCAATCCACCGCCTACAAAATCACATAGATTATTGATATATAACGAAAATAAAAGTGGAGATAGTAAACAACCTTGCTTTAGCCCTATGTTTGTCTTAAAGGTATTTGAAATTCCCTCCTTCATCCACACAGCAGATTCAGTTTCCTCGTACACTCTTTAAAACAGTTATAAATTTATTCGATAACCCTATCATGTGCAGTTTATAAAATAAAAGATTTCTATCTGGCGAATCAAATGCAGCCCGAAAATCTACAAAAAAACAGTACACTTTTTTCCGTTTTTCGCACAGTTTTAATTTCACAATATTAAAAAGACTGAACAGACTATCTACCGTTGAGTAACCCTGCAGGAACCCAGCCTGAAACTCATTCAAAGCATTATTCTCGATTACCCACTGTTGTAAACGTTTCAAAATTAGACCAACAAACAATTTCGATATAGTATCAGAAAAGGCAATCTCTCTATAATTGCTGGCAACACTCCTATCACCCCCTTTAAATAACGGGAATATTATTGCCTTACTAAAACTACTGGGTACGACACTTGTATCATAAATATAGTTAAAAACTCTTAGTCTGAAAGTTAGTTGGACTGTTCTTATAAAATTCGTATGGAATACGATCAAACCCTGGTGTTTTCTCAATTCGAGCTTTTCTTATAACTGACAATAACTCCCCCAATTCAAATTCTTTATCCAGAGATTCTATATTGACTAAAGCAGGAGCATACAAAACAGGGGTCTTAAAATATTTAAATTATAAAAAACAAACATTCGCCAACATCAGCCTTACGTTTTATTTACGTTTCGGCCTAATCAGCGAGTCTAGCGGGCTGTTAACTGAGTTAAGAAACTTAGTTAACTGATAACTAAGATCTGTAATTTGTTGTTCGTTTACATAGTAGAGGTATTAAAAAGTTTGTGACTAGTTCTTTTTTACTTCATCCACAGATTTAAATATAATACTGTTAAAATCAAAGAGGAAGTTTTGACGTTGATGTTAGGAAAATCTGGTTTCCTCCCGGAGGAAAAATATTAAGATTAATAGCTGTTGAAGTTAACGGATTACGGGATTTCAACCTGCCTTACTTTACTATATCAAATAATTAAAATTGCTTGAATTTTATACAAATATTATGTGGTTATTGGTTATGCCCCCGCCCAAAAAAAAGAGGAATGAGCGCCTATGATATACTATTCCGCATATTTACATACCATTTGAATACCCATGATAGAATATTTAAGGTGATTTCATGTTTTAACTAATTTACGGAAACTCAGTGCTGCCGTTGTGCTTCAAATCCACATTATCTATGTATTCAGAGAAAGTGAAAATTCAAAATGTAACATCATCGGTTAAATATCCGCAACTATCCACGGTAGAAGTTCAGACCCAATCGTTTCCTCAGGCATCACATCCGCTGAAAGTAGTGAAAGTTCAAACAAATTGCTCAACATGTCGTTTCTTCTGTCCGACAAATTAACAGGCATGAACCTGAATATAAACTGTTATTATAAAAATAATTTACAAAACGGTTGGTTTAGGTACAAACTCTGTCTGGCTGTTATAAAACTATTAACATGTAAGATAATAGAGGAGAAAAACAAATTGAAAAATCATTTGGGGGGGGGGTAGCGGCAGTTTTCCAACGAACATCTTTTTTTGCCTTATTTGTTTTCTTACCTTAACTTCTACATGATGGATTTTGTTTATGATATGTATTTCTTTTCAGGAAGTATGTAATTTATGTTTAATTATCAAAATTTCAAATTTTAGAGAACTTCAATTTTTTCCGAGGATTGTAATTGTTCAAAGACTGGACACAAAGTTGTCATTTTTACATCTCATTTTCTTAAAATCTATTCGGTCTATTACAATCAATCTTTTTAATGTTTTATTTTTGTAACTATACTATGAATTCATAACTAGGGCTTTTTAAAAATAGCGAATCGCTAATTTTTGGCCACAACCAAAATTTGTGAGAAAATGTTATTTGTAGTATTTCTATTGCTCGAAATCTATGAGACGAATTTCATTCCGTGACAAAAAAGGCTGTAGCTTATTATTTTTAGTATCGTATAGAAAACATAATTAAAAGAAAGTGACAGCTCCGGTGGTCTGGTTGGGCAGAGAAGCAACTCTTAGAAGGGTCATCCTCACCCAATTAAGAATAGGCCATTCGAGGAATTTGGGTCAGAGCTGAAATCGTCGGGCTTACCTCAATTATAATGCGCTTCCTAAGTTCCTAATCTTGTGCCAACAACCTGCAACAAAACGAAAAATATTTACATAAAATTATCTTATATTTTCATAAATATATAACATGTCAAAGAAGGTTATTATAAAATGTATACACAAATTGATTTGCGCTCAATTTTTACCACTTCCAAAAAAATTCATGAACCTGAGAATCAACTTATGATGAACCAGTCGTCACGCTTAAAGGATTAATGTTACATGTTGTTGAATTTCAATTTTAACCCAGAAAATAAACCAAGGGGGGCCTTTTATTAATGCTGTAGTGAGAAACACTATCCATTGTTTCCAGACATCCGTCCAACATTTCGAGTCGAAAAAATGCCCGTACGCTCTCACCATCCCTGTTCAATATAAATCCGTTTCCCCTTTGTTCTTTCCGCTTCATCTCAAAGAGACATTTTCCCCAAGCGGAAACGTTTCAGAAAACATTATGTTTTATTATTTAAATACAGGGGTTTCTTCACTCGGAAAGAGGTCGGCTGTCAGCGCGGTTTCCTTTGGGGTTATTGGCTCGTCGGATATTGAGTCTGGTAGTGCTGAAGAAGAACAGCGTTCCTGCCGATCCTCGCCTTAATCTAGCCTTCACGCTGAGGGATTTCTTGATGGATTAGAGGCCTCAAGCCGCAGCTTTTGTCAACGGCATATCTCACCCGACCACTTCCCTATCGGCTTTTCCCCACGGCCACCCGCCACCAAACCGCATCCCTTCTTATTCTCTTCCAATGGAACAAAAGGAGAAGTTGAACAGTAGATCAAGCCTCCCCTTGTCGCCAGAGCCCAACTCATCTCGGCTCTGAAATAAACACCTAGTCCGAATCCCTGATAAAATGGATAATTGTTCCAGAAAGTTGGGAGCTGAACTTTTTCCAAGCCCCGTCCAGGATGTGCATGCCAATTAATCATTGAAAATAAAAGTGAAAAGAAGGAAGTTTGACTGTATATAGAAATCCGAGATGACAATTCTCATACTGATGACTGCTAATTCTAGTTTTAAAAAAGTAACAAAAGGGTGTTGTTTTCTTTTTATGACCATTTGAAACGCCCAAGCTTTGAATCAACATTTTTGACTGGATTATTATTAAAGGTAATAACGAACAATGAGTTTCTTTCTGCATACTAATATAATACAGAATCTTTCCTATTATATATAGATAGTGGTCAAAGAAATTTGAATCCTTTTATTAAGAAACAAGAACTCAATTTGCCCTGATTGTTCGACATTGTTCGACTTAGAAAACAGGTCGAAAGCTTGACAATTGATTTTTGTTTCCTTCTACTTGACTATACCGAAATCCAGATTATTCAGATATTTCCAAAAAGAAACAGGCACCCAATTTGTTATCATCTCTGTTTTCTTGCGCCTTGTACGCCCGGATAAATTTATTCATTTAACTTAACCAAATAACTTTTAGACTTTTTTAGAACTTTTTTTTAACGAGGGTTCTCAACATCAGAGGTCATATAAACCCTCAGGGTGCCGGTGTTTTTGAAAAAAGCCCATTTGTAAGTATGTCGGGTTCGAATGCAGGGCCGCTGGATTCGAACCCGGGAAGTTTACCTTACAGTGATGAGCGCCGTGTCAAAGACTAAACCTTGCGGCCACCGACGCCCCCTTTTAGATTTAGTTGTCTTCATTTCTTTATTAGTAGATTTTTCCCTTTTATTGGTTGAATAATTTTAAGTAGAATTTCTCAGTCTGTGCCTATGGGAAATAATATGAAAAATTCTATATCAATGGAGTTCGCTTGACTCTGAACTATATTGAATGGAGAATGGAAAGTATATGTTCCTACTGAAGGCCAAATGGAAGTGTCAGGATTTCCAGTGGTATGTAATGGAAAGTTAATTAATTGGATAAGTAATCGGCATTTTATCCGATTATTCAATAATTTAAAGCGAAATATAATATCATTAACAATTTAATTACCACATTTTATGGTTAGCTGGAAAAGCTCTAGGGCATATGTGGTATTTAAACGTTAACTGTTGGTCAAATAGGAGGCCTTGGTCATTAATAATTTTAACTCAAGTGAGTGGTTGTGCACGTGTAGGTTTTAGAATTATTGCACCTTGATAAACGCATATGGAAACATTTGGAAATGTAAAGATATAAATCGTTATTTAAACACCAAGAATAGAACTTAAATTATTTTGGAGATGTAAGTAGTCAGAATAAGAAATAAGAGGTTAAAAAATATGTTAATTGAAAACAAAGAAAAGAAAAACGATATAATTAAACTCAGTATAAATGCAATTTATGATAATAAGAAATAAAATAGTTACTATGAGATCCCTGAGAAACTCCTTAAGTAACTGAGAATTTGAAAGAAACAAAATTATATTGGTATTTTTTTTATAAAGTTTGGACACACGATCTAGAGAAACCCACTACACTGGCAAAGTACGGTAGTAAATAGATAGATATTTGATTTTAAAAAATATTTAAGTCCTGAGCGAGGTATGGCATTTTCATATCTTGTAAATGTTTATTATAAGTCGTGGGAAAGTGAATAAAAAATATTAAAACTAACATTGATTTTGGAATAGAAAAGAGTTCTTGAAACATTTGTCAGAAATGACAGAAAATATGTTCTGAAAATAATGTTCATGGCACTATGAATGAAGCGGGACGGTTTAACAACTATTGTCACGGATCCGACCAGATATTTGTTTAAATTTTTCAAGATCCTAATTATTAGTAAAATTTGTAAGAATTTTCATTTCAATTTTATTACATAACAAAAAGATATGTTAACGAAATTATTAGTTATTGGAGTGGTAATGGTTAAATGTTTATGTTACTATCGAATATGAATGTCAAAACGGAACGGTTGCAGGAAACAAAGTCTCAACAAAGTTTCAGCAGTTGATACCGCTTTGTCGACACGAATATCACCCCATTCACAGACTTCAATACTTTGACATACCTGAGCTATTAATGTGGTACCATGGGAATTTCATACCATGGGAACCTCAACAATTTTCGAAATGAATCCGTAGTACTATGAATGAAGCGGGACCGTTTAACAATTATTGTCGATGCTAGATTATGCAAAATATATAAAAATCAAGGAAGCTAATAAAATGGATTTAAAAACCTTAACCATTTTCTTTATTATACCTACAATATGCACTCGATGAAAGAGATACAGAGGACGTGGTTGAAAATTATTTGTCATATTGATCATATTGCTTGAAGTAAAGGATTTCTTTTGTTATTACAAGCATTGAGTTATATAAAAGAAAATACATCAAATATAAATAAATAAAAAACATTTCTCTATGTGACGACACCTGTGGAATTTTTAGAGACAATCGAGATTTAGGGATTTGTATTAGAATAACAGGAGGATCTACAAGATCATATAAAGACTTTCAACCTATTCGTGGAATAACAAGCACATAATCCTCCATCTTAGAATGGATCCAAAATGTCAAAATAAGAAGAAGATAAACTTTGGAAGTGCTGGGCACAGTAAGCTTATGGTCATACAACCCTCAACACAACCGGCTAACTTACCGCTACCGTTAGAGAGGGCTACATTAGAGGAGTTATCCTCTGATGACTGGTATCTGAGAAAGCCATATGGGTATAATCAATTTTGACCCCCATTTGTAATTTACGAAATTAGGAGGAAGAAACAGCCGCTTGCGAATGAGAAGCAGAAAGGAATTGTAGCAACGACACTCATTGACCTAGTATTTCTTAGGAGAAGGATCAAGTCAATTGTACTGATCTAAGAAACTAGGCAAGTACAATAAGCCAGAAGGTTGGAATGCATATGGAACAAAAATCCCACTTCCTAATATCCATCATCATCATCATATGTAATCTTAATTTTCCCATTGAATTACCATACTCCTCGAAATAAAAATGTGGTAGTCTTACAAAGAAGACCGTTCAAAAGATGATTGAATGACAGAGTTTTCATTAAATTATCAATTTCTGTGAGGTGTAGTGATAAAAGTTTTTTTAAAAACTTTTTTTTTAAATTTCATAGCCTTGTGTCCGTGAAACGGAAATCGCTTGATCGGAAATGGTGATGATTCATTCATTCGATTAAGGAAGATTTGAATAAAAAATATATAAGTAACAGAAGAAATCTATTATTTGTGGGAAAAGATCGTTTTTTCTTTAAAAAAATGAAATACTCGTATCCTGTGAGTGAGTTTGCAACGAGGCAATAAGAAAAACAGGGGTTCAAGTTACGAACGAGTGTTAATTCCTTTTTTCGTTAATACCCCACTTCTCCACTGTGCTATGCTACCCATACCTTGGGTTGGTTGCCACGGAACCCGTAACAAGTTAGAAAACCAATTTTTGTGGCATGCTACACCACTTAAAGTCTGCTATCACCCAACAATTTTTTGCAATTCATAGCCAATACCCTGTAAGAGTTTATAAGATTATATAATAAACGGGTTTTTATATTTTGCTTCCAAGCTAGTTTTTAGATTGCCCTCAGAATGATACATCTTCAAATTCAATTTACGAAAAAAAAGTTAAACTGCATGACGATAATTTTGAAAATACCTGCCAGCCGGTTCGAGGCATAAAAAGGATAGAAGGGAGAAGAAAAACAGACCGGCTAGGATCGTGATTTCGAAAGAGAAAATTTGAACACAGACCGAAGATTTAAAAAAAGAAAAGAGAGAAAAAAATTAAGAAAAACCAAACCAAAGAAAGAAGAACCATCAATTTGCCTCCCAAAAAGGTGTTTTTGTCGTTTCTTTTATACGTATAAGTATTTGTACTGTAGTCAAATTATTTTATTATTTTTTATCAAACTCACTTTTCAAAAGGTCACTACTATTTTAGTTCGGGTTTTCAAATTTTTATGTTATTGGCAAAGGGTTTAATTTTATTTTCTATTTTCAATAAATTTTTAAGTTTTTTTGTTCAAACGTAGTTATTATCATTTTGATGACCAGTTCGTTTTTGTTCAAATTCTTTTCTTTCAGTTTTTTTCGTATTTTTACATTGAGGCATTCAGGAGATATTAGCAACGCTATATCTGTATATTATGACATGCTTATTGAATCCAAATGAGCAAATTTAATTGTATCCCATTCAATTTTCATTTGTCGAAATTCACTCACTTCACAATGTCGTGAATTTTCTATCGGATTTCCTTTCGTATTATTTGTAACATGAGACAACAGACGTTGAAACAAATGTTCGGGAAAACGAGATTCATTAATAAAAGGGCTTGGATACAACTCACCGAAATTCCAATTTACGTGATTAAGATTTGCAGAAGGAAGCCGTTGTCTTCGAGACTCGTAACTGGAAACTCGTTCGTACAAATTCTAATGGCATTGGGACATCCAAGGATTCCTCTTATCATAATAAACCATCTTTGAAATAAAAATATGATAAAAACAGAAACTTTTCATCGCCGAGGAATAAGGACTGACTGAGAAGGTTCATTTTACAAAACGAAACACATTCTCGAATCGCCCATGTCATTAATGCAAATTTAAATACAACGAGACTGCCAATTTTGCAAAAGTACAGTAATTCAATAAGATCAAATTTAAGACGGAAAAATTTTCATCTTGTTCCATAACAATGGAATTGTGAAATATAATGAAACTATGATATTACCAATTTATGCGTAGGCACTGATCCTACACTTTCAAGATGAGCTCATCGTAAGCCAACCTACTTCTTAAAATTAAGCATTGTAAATATGTTTACAATGAGTAATGAAGGGAGGTTGCCCTCTTCTAACAGACAATATTTTCCTACAGGAGACTTAATTCCGACACTAAATGGCCACGGTATCTTTTCTGACTTTTCGTCACTGGACGATTGTTCCAATAAAGAAAATATTAAAGACTAAAACTTTACATTTTCTTGGAATAAAAACTTCCGAAAGAATTATTGTCGTAAATTTGCAATTTAAATAGTGGTCATAGATCATTCATCCTCATAGAAATTTATCTATTAAAAGTTTTTATACTGCAGTTGATATGCGTGTTAAAAATATTTTCCCCTAATTGAAATAACCGAATCAAATTAGGTTCAGTTAATCTGACGAATCTTGGTTCTTATGTTCAACATCTGTTAGTCAGATACGTTTCAACTTTTAATTATCTACACCGATAACATCTTTGTGCTCCGCACTTTTCCCTTTTGTAGAATCTAGCGCGAGCTCTTGTTACAGGTTTGTTTCGTTGTAGTACTAAATTCAGTACGCGTTTTATTTGCAATTTTAATGTAGTAGTAGCAAGTACGTCTCGCCCTCCAGACCGAACTACCGAAGGAGCGTTGGTATGTCAATGGATATGGTCGTCCGAGAAACTCTTGCGAATCACGAGCTCGACTGAACGATGGATCTCTGAGGTTCTGATAAGAAAGGAAAGGATCGTGCTAACCCGATTGTGGATAGGACATAACGGGCACCTGCTTTTGTCAAAACTCCCGTCGATTCTACAAATGTTGCTCAGCGTCTAATCGAAGGTGCCATACCTTGATCCCTTAGACGGAGTGAGTGTTTGTAACCCTTGACCTAAAGAAGGTACTCGGGTGAGGGGATCAATTTTTGGGACCCCTGTTCCTGTGTAAATGTATGTTTATTTAAATGTATATGTGTTCATGTGTATGTATTTGTTCTTTATTTTATGTGAAATTTGTAAACAATTAAAATTGTGTGCGCGCGCCCGCGCTTAAAATAAAGTTAATTAACATTATGTACATGATCCATTTTGTTTGAAAAATGTTACAAGTATTGTTGTAAAGGACCAAATTTTAATAATCAGTTTTCAACATTTTTAAAAATAGTTTACATTTTACACCAATGCAAATATTCCCATGGCTCAGATGCGTTGAAAACTTAATTGCCTCTGCGATTTCTCGAGATATTGGTGAGAACAGACTGAATTTGGTCATCATCGACGGTTGAAAGTCCCTGCGAAGCGTTCAAATTAAAATTTCTGATTTTGAATCAAGGAAACCACTTACGGATTTGATGATTTCTCCTAAAGTACAATCACCATACACATTACCCAAATTTCCTAGCAGTTTGGGGTGCAGTTTTTCTTCTCGAGTACAAAAGAAACACATTACTTTGCAAATGTACATGAGATTTTTTATTTAAAATTAGCAAAGCACATTGCAAACATAAAATATTTCGAAAGAAACTGATAAATATTAAATAAAAACACTTTAATTACTCCTTTTCGGAGCCTGCGATCAATCATACCTAAGTAAATTGTTATGACCTGACCTTTAGACGATAGTTAAGGGTACTTAGACGTAAAGCTATGCATAAACATGGCGGGAATTCCATACCATCTCTCCCTCACTCCGCATTTCTCCCATCTCTAATCTCTTCTGATTTTTCCCTAACTACAACATAATACATATGCATTTTCATAAAACTATAAACTGCTCAACAATGAATATTTATAATTTATTATTATTCTATTAATTTGAATTAAATTAACGGATAACTTCTTGTTAATTGGATAGAATAAAATACGAAATACAAACCTATTGTATGTTTGTTGTAAAAACAAACAAATGTTAATCATCATTTTTAATAACGAATTTACTTAAGAATAGTAAACATGAAGATTTCTCATTTTGTAAACGAACACAATTTTTATTTTTTTACAAATGAAGTGTGAATAAGTCATCGGCAAGTGGATATCGCTGAGACACATGACGTTTTTCAGAGCGTGGTCTTTCGGGTTTATGCCCGATTCAGAGAGACTAGAAGTGCCAATATGATGCCTGGTAGTGGCATGTATTATACTGCATATTACGATACTTGCTGCCAGACGGAACCATTTCCATAATGCTCGCAAGTTCCTAAATGCAGTACAAGATGTTTTGGGAAGGCCTTTATCAATACAAACGATTCGTAATCGTTGTGTCAAGTTGGCCTCATATCGTAGTCCCTTTGGGACGACCTGCAGCAACGGCCCGCTACCAGGAATTCAGAGAATATGGTGCAGCGAGTGCTTAGAAGAGAACACTAATTTGAATGTTGTTATGTTTGCTGATGAGTCGCGTTTCTGTCTGTATAGTGATAGCAGGCGCCGAAGAGTGATGAGAACAGGGGAATGCCCAAGTTCGTGCTCCCTTCAGTTCATTTTGGAGAATGCGGTGTAATGGTCTGAGCTGGCATTTACATAGGGGGACTCCATATTGTTGAAGGCAAACTGGCAAAGAAATTATCGAGGAATACATCCTTCAAACCAGGAATCTCGTTGGCAGCGGTTTTCGATTTCTCGATGAAAATGTAGACCTCATAGAGGCATAGTTGTTCCTCAATGTTTAGAAAACCTGGGAATTTCCCATCTGCCCCTTCCCCTATTGTTCCCTCAAACCTCAAACCATTGAGCACATGTGGGATGTGTTGCAGAGAAGGCTATTCGATCACCATCCGCATCCCGTTGACCTGCAACAACTGAGTGCAGCGTTGCAACATCTATGGAGAGAAATTCTTGATGAAATTAGTGACAACCTTACTAACTGTATGTCTAACAGGTGCACAGAGATTTTAGCTAACAGAGAACATTATACACGGTATTAAGTGTTTAAAAAATAATTCTGTCCTATAAATGAAGATATTCAATTAAAACCTTTTATTTTGTTATTTTTCAAAATGCCTTAATTAAATTTTCCTTCAGTAAAAACATAATAATTTCTAATAAATTTTCATTAATTAATAATAAAAATAAAATAAATATGATAGGGAACGTAAATACTGCAAAATTTGGAAATTGGGCGAGGAAAATTTCCTTGGCAACATAATTGAAATCAGCGTTTAAGTACTATACTATTCAAGTTGGGTTTGTATTTGTGTTGTAACAACAAATACACGAGAGTTGATTTAATACGTGCAACCATATTCACATCGCTCACTGAATTGATTTATACCCGATTACATTTGGGCATATCAAAACATCTATTGCGATTTACATATGCATAATAAATCTAATGATAAAGGACAGTCGAACACAGAATATAAATGTGTAATCCGACATGTACACAAGTTGCTGTCAAATAACTAATGAAATTATTTCACCCCAATAATATCTCATAAATAGCTCACTAACACTTTCAACCCGACCCACAACCGTGGCACCTCTAAACAGAAAACACGCACTTTGGGCCCTAAAGATGATCTACATCACACATGGCTCTCAGGATTTCCAAATAATAATCAATTAACGGTCACTAAATACTACACATTCTATATGAATATATTCTATATATGACATAATTCATAAATAGGTTGTTTATTAAAAGTAGAGCTTATGCTAAAAAATGACTTTTGTTTTAGGTTGAGTAGTTTTTGAGAAAAACATTACACTAGTAGGTTGACCCTGTGTACAAAAGAAAGTAGTTGTCAACCCGATGACAATCTGAACCCTTATTCTGTTGAATGGGGATTCATACAATGAGAAAACTTTTAGAACAGATAAGGCGATAGGTATTAAACAATAACAATAATAATCTCTTTGTACGAAACTTATTCCAGCATCTGGCCACAAGTTTTTTTTTCAAAAGGAAAGAAATTGTCAAGGCATTACAGGAATACAGGATGAGTCGATTTGGTAAAAAAATAGACGAAATGATACATTTGTTAACAGATAATGTTGCTTCATTCAATTCTCTCTCTCTCCTCTCTCTCTCACTATCTCTCTCTCTCTCTCTCTCTCTCTCTCTTTCTCTCTCTTAAGGAAAAAATGTTTTGAGACTAACAATAACGGCGGAGGATTAAAACCGTTAAGACTGAGTCAAGCTGCAAAAGACATAACAAAAATAGTTTCTACAAAATATTTGAACAGCTGATTTTGAACAGGAATAAGGAATAATCCCATTTTATTTTGTACAAATCTCTTCTGAGATGGAAGATTCTGTGTTTGATATTTTTATCCCAATTATAGATTCTGGGGGCCTACAAATGGTCCTCCGATGCCCAGTTTATCTGCTTGTCATTCCCAGTACTTATTTGTACCCTGACACCCAAGATGCCAATGTTGTGTATGCTTTCAGGGGATTGGAGATTTCGCCCTTTTTTGCTTTTGCGGCTGCGGGGCTACTTGGCTGTCTGATCACTTTTTAAAATTTTTATGGCACATACATTGTTAGAATGCATTTCAGCTTTAAAGACCGAGGTGCCCTCGTTTAAAGAGTTTGAATATTCATTTTTAGGTTTGCACAGAATATACCTAACCCGGTTCTTTCATTGGTTTTGGAGCTATCAAAATATCATATTCATCACTCTATTTGATTTTCTCCTGATATCTTCTTTTTTGTAGCCTCTTCTTTAGGCAGTCGCAACGTAGCCATTTCTATGAACGGGTTTTTGATTTTATTTGTGATTGTTGTAACAATGTTTCGTCGCCATCCAATTTATGTGTTTATGAGTCTGTATGAGATTTTCCTAGGTTCTCCCTTTATATGTTTCCAATTGATGTAGGTTAAGTATTATTTCTATGTTATTGCCCCTGTATTGCTCAGATTGGCCAATCTTTGCGCACTGCCTAGGTGTTGGTATTTGTTGGTCTTTAGACCACACTTCATAGCGTAATGAACATTGATGCTATGACGTTATTATTTTTATTATACTATTAATTTATATTATTATTATAATTAATGGTTCGTCTTTTATGAAGAAACTAGCAATCCTACATTATTAATCTGAAAACAGTATATGATCCGTTTTAAAGGATTGGTGGTAAGTCCCTGGTCCACGGAGAACGGTCCGAAAAGGGAAAAGGCCATACTGACAAAACTACGCATAGGTCATACAAGAATAACGCACGGGCACCTTCTGGCCGGAAAGCGACCGCGTAGGTGCCCGTTATGGAAGGATAGAATAACGGTCGAGCACCTCTTCAAGAGCAGAAGGCTTGATGTATATAGACAATATTTTGGCATATCATCGGACCTGTGCGTAGTCTTGAACCACGGCAACGGGCACAGATCGCTGTTCCGGTACCCCAGGGCTATAGGGATTTGTAAATGTATATAGTTTTGTGTTTGTGTTGTGTCTGTGTTTGACGTTATGTTACTTTATTGGAATGAATGTAATTTATTAGCATAAAAGGAAGGGGTGATTTAACCCCACCCCGAGGAATATCGACTACTCTGGGGTGAGTGTATGACGTCTGGACAGTAAAAGTAAGTTATTAGCGAGAGTGGAGAGGGTTCAACCTCGCCCCGAGGAATATCAAGCACTCTGGGGTGAGTGTATGACGTCTGGAGAGTAAAAGGAATTTATTAGCGTGAAAGGAATGTGTTGCTTATAACCCCGCCCCGAGGAATATCGAATACTCTCGGGGAATGAATGTGACCAAATATCTATGTTTGTGGCGATGTATATATGTATATGTATTGTATGTTTTGTTTTTATTTTGTATTTAACAACCTAAGGTACAAACGAGAGACTAGCATTCTAGAATATCAACGTAGTATATATCTGAAATCAGAGAGTCAGTAACCAGATCGAAACGCTCAAATGGCTGCAGTTTAAAACA
This sequence comes from Cimex lectularius, assembly GCF_000648675.2. Taxonomy (NCBI): domain Eukaryota; kingdom Metazoa; phylum Arthropoda; class Insecta; order Hemiptera; family Cimicidae; genus Cimex; species Cimex lectularius. The sequence goes on along the minus strand of NW_019392753.1, from coordinate 705,237 downwards.
AAATATGCGCTTAAGAAAAGAAAAAAAATGAAAACACGCAGAGGGCCGGCGATGATCTCAGCTGTTGTCGGCCCATAAACTTCCCACTTATATATAGTGGTAAGTAAAACACAGATAAAATCTCCCTCTTATGTTAACAAATTGGATTGGAAGGAAAAAACTCTTTTAATACCCATTTTATTATTTGTTGGTTTTTTGTAAGTCTTGTAAAAAAAATTATGACGATCCGGTGGTTTGATTTTTTATGTTGTTTTTTAAGTGATACATATTCGGCTAGAATCATAGCATTGTTGGAAGATGGATGAAGTAAAGCGGTTGTGGCCATGGTGCTTAACATTCCCAATACAACTGTCCGAAGGGTTTTTAAGAGTATGGAGGTTACTAAAGAAGCCATGGATTACGTGCGAGAAAGCCTTTCACTGGTCGAGAACTTTTCAGAACAACTCGATTAAGTTTCGCAAGAAATCAGTGGAACTTGTTTTCGGAGTCAAGATTTTGTTTTAGGTCTTCTGACTGCCGAGAGAGGGTTTGGAGAAGAACAGAAGAGTGATATGTCCCCGCAACATTTTTACTCCGGAGAAGCTATAGAGGGGTGGTGTTATGATTTGGGCAGTCATTTCTAAGGAAGGTCGCACAAACTTAATCTTCATCAAGGGTTGCCTACGAGGTGCGTGGTTAATTGAAGATGTGTTATCCGAAGAAGTTGTTCCTAATTGGCGGCGGTTTTATTCTTATGCATGACAATGCAAGGCCCTCACACCTAGGATCGTTGGTAACTGTTTGGAGCAGGCTTCAGTTCAATGTTTGCAATGGCCAGCATGTAGACCCGATTTAACCGACTTAAACTCTATCGAGCACCTTTGGTACGAGTTGTAAAATAGGGTTAAAAGTCGCAGAGTGATGCCAAAAAATTTAGAAATTAAGAATGGCGCTGGTCAAAACCTCATAAACTCGATGCCACGTCGAATGCAACGGTGATCAAAGCAGAGAAGGAAATAACTCCGAACGGAATTGAATATTTTCTTGTTCTTTCTGTAGCAATATATTTTTTTTTCAGTTTAATCTTTGGTTTAATTTTTTATTTAGCTATATCTTATATTCAACAACAAACTCGCTTCACCATTTATCATTTCTAGAGCTTATATTTTTTCTAAAAATATCCATTACACAACAAGAAGGAAAAATTATAACGATTGAACATATTTACTAAAATACGAGGTTGGCTACATTTTATGCCTCTCAGTGTAGTGCAAAATATTATACGTCGAGTGAAATTAGCGTCGTCAAAATTTATTCGTCTGGCCGTTTCACGGACGTTTGAAAATATAATTTATGAAAATAAGTATTTGTGGAAGGGTTGTCAGTCAGCCAGTCGGAGTTTGAAATTGTAAATCGCGGATAATAAGGTCAGCCCCTGGCCTAAAGGGACACTTCTTAATACCCGACTTGTGTAAAAGGGATGCTTTCAGTTAAGTGCCGCAACAAGTCTCGCCACTATCTTCTGCCATAAAAGTTACTCCGTTACCTAGATAGTGGATCCTGTTGCGGAACTCTTTTTACCGATAACCTTTTATCAGTTTAAGCACTCACTGTCGAAACTCTAAGCATAAAACGCAAAGGGCAGCAAACGTCAGTTGAATAATGTGCATCCTAGCACAAATCACGAAAAAAAAAACATGTTAATTAAATGTTACGGCAACTGAGCAGTTTGTTTTATTAGTCTGATAGCTGTTTCCACAACTTGTTCGCATGGCGTTTCCAAAGCTTTATGTTATAAATGTTGTACTGTTAGAAATCAGTGAACATCAATATAAAAAAATTCTCTATTTAATAAATTGGCCATTGCTTACACGTAACATAAATTAGCATTAAATAGATCATGAGGTGGTCCATTATTTTTTATATGATTATCTTTCTTCTGGTCAAGGACTTACAAAAGTAATAACTTTATAAATATGGACATTAACTTGGAAATTGAGCATTGTAGCATACACCTTCTTGAAAAAACTACAAAAAACAGAAAATACAATGTCACTTTTACTCATGATAAAACTTTTAATGGTAGGTCACGGTTTCTATTTATAGTAGATGTTCATACATTTAATTATTTAAGCTCTTTAGCCAAGCGGATGTCGGTTTGAAGAGAACGAATGTATATTACGAAGGTTCTGAAAGATTTTTTCCGGTGTTAACTTTTCGAGCTTGAACAAACGGAACGGAAGTAATGTAAAAGTAAAATCACTTCGATTATAATCGTGTTCTTAACGAAAGGGAAAATCATATCGTTAGGGTATTTATAATGGAAATGTAGCCGATTCGATTGGGAAACAATTTCAATAAATCAGATTTGAAGCCCACCTTTCTACCTCACCGTTAAGATATAATTTCATCTAAAGATACTCCAAACTGGAGGTCTTCGTTTTATTAAATCTTTTTAAAAAGATAGTTCCTGCTCTCAGTTAGTCGTTTTTAAGATCCGGATTTCAAGCTTATAGCTCATCATCAGGTTGAAGGAATTTACAAACATGTCTCTCGACATGAATTGTAAGAGTGAACCCGCCGAACCCCCGCCAACGCGACGTTCCAATGAGAAGCAGGTTTTTAATGCCGCACAATTTACAATGTGCGAAAAGAGTGCAGTGCAATGACTATAATTCGCGGAGAATCGAATCCTTATTACACGACATTTGAAAATATGGCAAAAATGAGAGAAAAATAGAACGGTTATAGGTTGAGATGGGGAGTTGGTGTACGAGTGGGTCGAAGTCACATTAGCTCAAGTGGCTAGAGCAGCGGTGTGTTGAGCCGAAGGTCGTGGGTTCGAATCCCGCTCGTGACACTAACTTTCCATCTTAACCAAAAACCTTAGATAAAGAGCATAATTAATTGGGCTTTTGAATAATTTTTATATTGTGATAGATTTTAATTTGTAACAAGTAAACGACCTTGCGGAATAATTAATATTGGCCTGTATTGACTAGATAAAATTCGGAAAGATGTGCCGAAAATACTGACTGATTGAGAAAGAGTCTAGTATTTAAGATCGTTAATTGTTTGTTTTTTTCATGTAAATTAGCATACATTTATATATTAGCAAGCATACGAGGCGGGAACTTACTTTGTATACTTTGTAAACAAAAGTCAACAAACAGGAGTAATCAAATAAACATTCTTTATCCGAAATAAAAAAAACGAAATGTTTGCAAAAATAGAAAAACCACCTGGTTTTCTGTCTCCGTGTTTGTTATACCCCTTTGAGCCGCATGCATTGTATTTCATCGTTCAGTTGCCAAATAAAAATTTACATTAGGTTTTACGGTAGTTGAAGTCATTGCAATGGCAGCTAGTCATCCCCGAAGAGCGATTCAAACCGACAAGAGTTTATAGGGAGCCGGAGGAATTGACAACGACCCTTCTATCAATAAAAATGGATACGAGGTATTACAAACATCCATACGTTTTATTTATTTATTGTTTGCACCAGACTGAATTGTAAGTTTGAAAATTTGTCCAATCCGCATCTCTTTTTTTTGTTTTATTGAGAATTACCGTTCTAGTTTCCAGTGATTGGGTATCGCCTTTCAATTTTTCTGGATAATGTTGGTTTTGTAATAATTTGTAAATTTAATTGTCATATATTCAAGATGGCTTTTACATCTGACTACACTTGTAGGATGAAGCATATAAAATTTCAATGACAACTTCGAAGTCACACGTGGTTGGAGGCTGAAAGACACGGCATCCTATATGAAGGGTGTAATCTTTTCTTTTTTCTAGATGTATCCACCACTTTTTCACTCACGAATAATCTGGATCTAGGTACGGACTGGATGAAAAAACAAATTCCATTGCATATGCCAATATTGAAATATGTTGGGACTGAACCAGTCGTCAACGAAATTTGAACCCATCATTAAAACCTTAATTAGGTTATATGTAGAGATCTTTAATTTTATTGCCGTGATAATGACTTTAGAAAAGGTTGAAAGCTATAACAAAGGAATTTTTTTCTATTGAAAGTGTTAAATGTATCGAGAATTTTTTTACTTATGAATAATCTGGATCTCGGTACGGTATTGATGAAAGAAAAAATTCAATTGTATCTGCCAATAATGGACTGTGTTGAGGCCCTGGAAATGTTGTGACTAAGTATATCTGTTGATAACTGACCTTTGAGAATTTAATTTGCATGTGTTTCAAGAGCATTAATAGGGGCAACTTTTCTGTAAGCGTCTGTCTGTACTGGTAGAGTCAAGAAAATCATGCATAAACTTTACACAAGAACTTTTGAAACTCGTAATGTTTATATTTTAAGTTAATTTGTACTTTGTTTACTTGCGCTTACAATAAAAAAACATAGCGTCATTTATGTATTTTTCAAAATTTTCAAAGAAATATTCATAATTCAAGATTGTAATGTCTCTTAATATAGTCTTCTTTCCTTTATTTTTAGCCGGGCTAATATCATATTCAGTCAGACATAAAGCAACGCAATAAATCAGAATATGTTCGAATAAGGAACCACAATCGGAAACCACAAAAACTCCCGGAAATTGTCGATGGCGGTTGAGGGCAATAAAAAAAATCCAGCGTTTGTTTGGCTTATTTGCAATGAGGGTGGGCGAGTGAAGACAAAAATACAGCCTGCTGTTAAATCGAAACCTGCTAACCGTCGGCACCATAGGCCCTGAGTTCGTTCTCCCTCTCTCTCTTCTCTCTCTCTCTCTCTCTCTCTCTCTCTCTCTCTCTCTCTCTCTCTCTTCTTTACATTATCCCCCATCGCAATCCTCGTTTTATCACCCTCAACACCCCAACTTCCACCCCTCTCACTATACAGACTGATTGAGTTCGGGAGAAAAATTCGGCAGCTCCTTCACGACTTTTCACCTGTCAAGCTTAGAGCCCTTTACGCACACGGCGGGGATTGGAAGATTCGCAAGAGACTCCTTGCTTTGTTTCCCATAAATACCGACGGGATCTGCCTGCTCCATTTGCCCATTCGCCTCCTTGAATGAAACCTTTCCATTATCACCCCTCTCTTTTCATTTGTACGTATTTAAATAAATAGAAAGGAAGTACTTTAAAAACATTGTTTATTCACTTGCAAATAAAATTTCATGACATCATATACCATAAAAACTCCTGTTTCCGCTTTAAAAATACATATAAAGAAAACCGGCTGAACGTTTTTTTTTAAATATTTATAAAATCCAGATGGAAGCGCCGAGGGAGGCTGCTTTGTCAATACAGTTTATTAGATTCACATGATCACACGATGCTGCAAATTAGATCACTGTGACCTAAGACAGGAAAATAACGATCGAATGGCGTTACAAAGGTTTTATTTTGTAGGGCAAACTGAATTTCACTAGTGGCAAAATGTTTCTTAAGATTTTAATTGATTCCCTTCGGATAAAAACAGTACTGTATAATGTAGTTACTCATTTTGGAATAAAAAGAGTTCTCAATATTTCTAGACCGAGTAAGATCCGGGACAGAAATTATATTCCACACTAGTATTTTGTCTATATATTACATTTGTGTGTTTTTTGGTTTTTAAAAACATAAATGACTTTTTCAGCTACATTATAAGTGAATCTTGTTACTTCGTTGTTAGTAAAAATTTAATCTCTGGAAATTGGCTTTGAGTGGGACAAAACGATTACACACCTGCTGTATATAAACAAAAATAATCGCTAAATCCAATTGTGTACCAAATTATAAAACTCAGCTTGTTAAAACTATCGATATATAGGTTTGGGTCGTGTTAGTTGTTTGACGTTTTCTGAACGCGCAATAATATTATGAATAAAAACTCATAGAATCATCGATTTCGGAAATAAAAAGAAACATAGGATCGAGAGGAAAGTCATTTCTATATTTTTCTGTAATTAGGAGGGCTACAGAAAGAAGAAATATTAGGCATGCAACCTGTCTTAACCTGCAGGGTAAAAACATAAAGAACATAAAGAGGGTCATAAATGGTGCCGCAAAAATCCAGAGGAGGAAAATGAAATGGATACCACTTTTATTTATCAACAACTTTATTTAGCTAGGAAAAGACGTTAAAGTAAATTTAAACTTCCTTAACTCATTAATAATTAATAGATTTTATTGTCGTGGTCCGCCAGTATGGGGTCTCCCTGTGGTACGACGGATGGTGAATAGGCAAAAAAAAAAAGAATTCCAACAAGATGGCTCTAATTGATAACATTGGGCAGCCGAAACAAAAGCAAAAAAATTCAGAGCATTACGAGAAATGTCAACATTTAATTCCAAATATCTACGTTAAGAAATTTTGTATTTGTACGTCATTTTGTTGTAAAAAAATGTAACGCATTCTTTAGAAAAAGAAAGTCAATTTAACATTTGAATATGCGGCGTTGGAAACTTCCACTTGGTACCTCACCCACTCTATACGCGGTATTTTTAAATATTTTTCATTTATTCGCACTGTCCCAGCACTAACACTTATGCTAGCGCTGCATCAGGAGGACACGTCATAAGAAACAACACAATGCTAGCTCCCGTATGAGGGCTTAAAAAACAATGAAAATTAAGATATTGATAAAACTAAAACGCAACTTTGAGTAATAAGCCCTGGGCAGTATGTTAAGAGATGAATGAGGACATCATTCTCGTTGGAACAATCAAACGTTATGTTGCCAGGAAAAGTAAGACTTTTATGACGAAGAATACTGCAATATATTCAATAATAGTAAATTATCAAATTTAAAAAAAAATGTAATTAGTTTGAAACTGAGGGACTTTTAGAAACACCTATTATCCAGATGTAACGTTAAATCATTATATTTTATTGGTTAAACCAATGGAAATTGCGTTAGAACGAATTGCAGACCTCGACACCGGATTAAACGGGCCAGGAAACGGTTATAGCGGCCAAACGTCCCGTTCTAAATAATTCCATTTTTCAGTTTATTCCTTTTTGGTTTTCGATAGGCGGAACACGCTTTCGGTTCCTTTAAGAGCAATCGATAAGGGAAGTTAGTGTGGGTTGAACCACCGAGAGGGGAAGTCGTCTTCTTTCATGTCGCAGCAATATGAATAAATAATAGCAAAGTTGTAAGGAATGAGGACGATATGCCGAGGAGGAAATCCGAAGCGGCCAAGGTCGTGACGGGACTATGGAGGGTCAATTCCCTTGCAGCATTGTAGTCGGGGGTATCACGTACACAACAACTACTACAGCTACTATTTTACGGTAGAACATTGCTTTATGTCGTTACTAATGTGGAATTTTCGAATAAAGACGCAATGCTAGGTCAGCTTTTCGACTGTTCACGTGGGAAAAACAAGAACGAAAAAACCGGCGCTCATCGATGAAATTCTCGTGTAAAATGAACTAATTAGGTTTAGGCCTCGACCAATTACACGCCTCCGCTGATTATAATTACAGCCGTTTATCACAAGATCAGTTTAGGACTTTTGTATGTAAAATAAATAATGATTTGACGAAGAGAATGCATGTTTTTGTTTTCACTCTTATAAACCTTTTCTATTTCATAAACTCACTAAATAGAATTCATATTTGCTAACCAAATACATCATGAGAGGTTGAATATACGCAAAAAAAATATTGCATAATGGGTAAGGAAATTTAGATAATAGAGTTATTCCCGATTTTTGTGTTTACCCTGTTAAGTCTGTTAGAGCTAGAAACATGGTGACGTAGACTTGTAGGAATCGGCTAGTTAACATTGCTCGATCTAACAGGCCAGGGCCATTGTTAGATGTTAGGTCGAATATGTAGTCACATAGCTATCCGTTAAGGCGTAGGTAACCAACATGGCAGCCATGAATTTAACAGCTGTTTTTTGTTTACACGTATTTTTATTCTTAAATACGCATTAATTAAATCAGAGCAATATATTTCTTTTGTTAATTTCTGACCTGTCCTTATACTCTCAATCATAATAGATACATCTCCTATCCTATAATGTTGTATGCTGTTAGACGTTAAGATACAAGTTAGGTATGTCGGCACGAATTAAAGCGTGTCATTTGTTAGTGGTTCGAGTGCACAGATAGCATATTGAATGAAAGAGGTGATTAATTTTCCTTTTTTATTAACTTCTGGCATTTTACAATTTAACACAAAACAAACAACATGCCTTCCAGGACTGTTATAGCTTTATTTTCGGTCCTACCAGTCGCCACGCGCAGCATTACGGAAAAAATAACATTTAACATGCTAAGAAAAGAAGGGGGCGTTGACAATCTTACTGGACATCTCGCTATTCGAGTTAACACGAGTTAACATCTAACAAACATCGTGGATACCCCTACTGTCTATTTGCGTTCCAATTGCTCTTCTCCCTAAGTGTCAGTAGGAAAATGTACTATTATATTAGGGGTATTCACGATGTTTGTAAGATCACACAAGTATTCTTTCTGAATAACTAATATCAAATGATAAAATTTAACAGCAGAAAAGGAGGTAACAACTTTAAAAAAATAAAACAAAACAACGCTTATTTAATACGTACGACTTTAACAAATTCAGGTGAATGAAAGCATGTCGCTAAGTTACTATGTTTAAAAGAAAAAACTGAATATTACACACAAAACATTTTTCAACAATTTGAAAAACAAACAAACATAAGCATGAATTAACAGACACAATACATAAAAATTCCGCTAAAGGACCTAACAGAGTTAACATGGTTAACACAAAGATAGTGTAATACCCCTACTTTCTTCGCCGAGCTTCCGAGGAATATACCCCTTCATCAGGACATTGTTTTAACTTGAGTATTTCAACTATTATATGATTTATATGATTATAAGTGCGGCTATTTTTGAAAAAAAAATGGGCATTTTTAAGTATGTGTGACACGAATACAGGGCTTCACCATGAGCGATGAGCACGTCAAAACCATGGCGGCCACTGATTATTAATAGCATACATCTTTAATAAATTTAAACTTTCATTTATCATATTGAACACGGATTAACGCTCAATAAAATTATGAATTAAGTTTACAGGGAACGAGATCACACCTGCCCAGCTACAATTTTTTTCGAAAGCTCAAAGAAGGAACTGACTTGATTTCCGTTCTGTCCGATAAATAACTATCAAAAACATTAAAAATTATAGAATAACTTTGTTCTGATCTGATATGTTTTCATTAAATATTCAATCCAATGAGTTCCAACCTACATATTCTAGCTATCGAATGAATTTTTTTATTTACAACCAACGAATAATTTGCTTCTCCAAGTTTTAAATTTTTAGATACCGGCTAATAAAATAATGAATTAAATGGACAAGGAACTAGATCAAAACCTGTCCTTTTTTAAACTTCCTATTTTAACCCCAAACGAAGGTTAGGTTTAAATGAAAAACACGTTTGGTATAGATTGTTTTCGCCGTTGAAGGAAAATTTATGGCTCAACTCGATTCACACATATTCCCGCGTGTAAATAAAAGTGAGCTTATTGTGAAATATAGTTCCGCAAGCAAACTATCAGCCTGATTACACATTACTGTTTTCCGATAAAATGTGGAATAAGGGAATGAATGTGCGAATTTTCTGCCCGACCGATTTTCCTAAGTGCTTATCCCACTCATGGGCTTAGCCCTTATTTATAGCAGTTGGATGAAACACATTGAGGTTGCCCGTGCCTTCATAAAGTGACCAGTTTTACATCTAGTCGCTATCCTTTCTTCTTAGAAGTAATGTCCGAAACCAGTGGTCCTTCAAAAATGAGACGTTCTTGGTGGTGCTGATTTTAAGTTGATCGAGTAATCTTATACCAAAATGGTTTGATTATTTGTTTGCCAGGAGCAAAAGAAAGTATTTGAAATACAAACTATTAAAGAAGTAAGTAATGAGATATTATGGATTATGTTTTACGGCGATACATTTGCCAGAAAAAAATTACATTTATCTAATATGCCTCCACTGGAAAATTATTAACAATCTTAAATATGTTATTACCTGCAGTCGGTTTGTTACCATGGCGTATAGTGGAACATGTATTGTATTTTATTTTATTTTTCGTTTTAATTGTCAACATATGTATCCATTTGATTGTTTTACTGTTAATAAAACATTTTCCACTTTAAAAAAACAAAAAAAGAAAAAGTATGTTATTATTAATATTCTCAAACGTGTCGCGTGGTAATTATTTTTTCCACCTATATTATAAGTCCACTGGAAATTAAACGATTCTGCATAATTATGAAATTATAAAACAGAAACAAATTTGCATACTCAACCAACTTGTTCTGTTGACCGATTTGGCTGATAGCTTTTATGACTATTTTACGCTTTCACAAAAGTATCGTTAAAGAGAATTACGACCCGGCTATACATGATCCATTCGATCCTTTAATGCGGTCGGAAGGCCACTTTTTGTCCGTCGTCGAACTGACAGATTTTCAACGTGAATTTATTGGGTTCGGCACAATAATTTATTAAGGTAAAAACGGGGTCGAGTGCTTTTAAACCAAACTGCGACAAGGATAATTAGGTGAACGTTCTGCTCTAATTAGAAGGAATGGTTCTTTCTTTGGTAGTTTATTTACATCTCTACAGTTTGATTTCGAAATATCAAATTTTTTCAGGAATGAGTCACAAGCCTTACATTATATTCACATGTTCTGACTGGCAGACTATGCTGCTTATTATGTGCTTCTCTACTTACTCATGTGGCAGTGGCAATGAATAACAAGTCATATTATCTATATGTTCAGAGTGAGTTGATATAAGAAAGCCTAATAAATGCGAAGCCCTATAGGTTCTGACAAATTTATTTTTTTTCTTTTATTATCAGAACTTTGCTCATACATAACAAATAATAAGAAAGGGCCGTCGGAGACACACAATAACTGGCACGTGTGCCATGAAGTTTTTTTTTTCGTATTATAAGTCCCTGAATTGTGAGATTTCGCTGTCTTGTCTCCCAGGTGATTAACTAACTGAATAAAATAATAATCCATTTGGTCTGATCATACTACTCATCTAGGTGAATCAGATCAAAATAATCGGTAACGACCGATTTGAAAATAATAATGATGATAATGACAGATAGATTCACCGATTCAGAACATTTTAATTACTCAATGTGCGTCATTGCAGAAATTTGTAAAGACTATTATTAAGTCGATTATCCCGAAGTTAAAGTTCATTGAAATATTGTTCTGATACTCTTTTCTGAACGGTATTAGAATTGAAAATATATATGTAAACGTTATTACATTTATTTTAAAAGGTAACATTTTTCTCACCTTTTTCCTAGGTGTCAGGGCGTAAAATTTTATTCCTTGCCTCCTGTCCCTCCGTAATTTACAGCAGTCAGCTTTGAGCCTACGCAATATTTATTTTTCCATTGCCATATTTAATGTAGATTTCTTCTCTGTGGATGTATACGATTTTGACAAGAAGCTATGATAAATTGGTGTGATTTTTAGAAGAATCGCAACTCGACTGTGAGATATTACGCCCTCTGCCTGACACAGTACTAGATCGTTGACATTCAATAATTGAGTGCTCATAACTAAAACAACTTAACACATTGTATTAAACAAGGGTTTGTATATATAATATATTGTATATATAATATATATTGTATATATTTGTATATATACGGCAAATTAATTATTTTCTTTTTTTGAGTGAATTTTACATCTGTGAAACAAATACAACAGTAAAACATGCTGTACGAAGGAAACAATTGGCATAAGAAACATGGGAGGAGGTGGTTGTGTTGGGAGGAGGAATGTTTGGTTGACGCACGCAAGTCGACATAGGTTTGAGAACCATGGTGTATACCAATCTTTTGTAATTAATTATAATTTGGATTGTCTGTCGAGGAGGTGATTACAATTTCTAATGTCTGTTTATTTCGTTTCGTTTAAGGCTTGTATGTCGTTCCAAGTCTTTTGACCAGGTGAAGTCTCAAGTAACGTACGTGTTCGACAGGGGTAGTGAAATCCGTTTGAAGTAAAGAGGTGGTAGTGTAATAACTCTGAGTGTAAATTTAATGAATTGACTCTTGAAACGGCAAGGCACTGCAAATGGTTTTGAAAGTTTCTGGAACCGGTCTGGATATTTATGTGAGGGAAAGATTGACTGCAACGATCAGCAAGCAATATATATAGTGTAAATGAAAGGTCCTACAATGTTCCTTTGTGGGACGCTAGCTTGGATAGGACAGATAGAGGGTATTGCTGTGCCTTTTCAAACTCTGAAGTAACGGTCACATCTGTTCGGTTTATGATTAGGTAGTTTGGTCATCCCTAAGAATAAACTTATTTTCAAATTTATTCGAAGGCGTAATTGACGTCTTATTGCTGTATATATATTTCGATATATATTCTGCAATCCGTTGGATTTTAAGATTTTCAAAGTAAGTTATTTGTCATCTGGGCCTATTTCTAATAGATTCTGAATAATTATATCATTCAGAATAATTCATGCGAAAAATTTTATTTATGAATTTCGAAGTACAAAACGCGATTAAGTACATCATCCTATTCATTAGATTTTCTTTTATATACATCTCAAATGAGTATACTGATCTGGACCGATATAACGTAAAAAAATGGCTTCTGACGTACCATTTGTGTGTGGACGTTGTTACTCATGCAAGATTACCCAGAACCTGATGTGGCTCAGGGAAAGATAAAGCCAAGATAGCAAATTCACGATCAGGACATGACCAGTAATTGAAACGGCCCATCCAAAAAGTATAATTTAGCATTTACAATTTACAGATTTTTTAAATTTTAATTATAATTTAATATCTTTAGAATTTTGTAAACAAACATTAATTTATACTTTTATCTGGTTGACATTTACTTTCTCACCGTTGAATTTGTACGTTTAGGTAAAAATGTTCTGAAATTAAAAGCAGTATGAATAAATCATTCTGTACTGTATATGAAACAACTTAAGACTAATTAAGGCATAAATAATTATCAATCAACGTTCCTAATTTAATTAAATTAGTCAACACAACGAACACTTGAAATTTATAAAATAGCTAATTAAAATATTAATATTGTTCAAACAGTTTGCGAAAATGTCACCGGGGCGACGTGAACAAATTACCGAAGGACGGCTGGGTGCCTAAGGGATTACAATGGGATTAAATTGATAGGAACATGCCGATGAAAGTTAAAAGAGAAGAAGATAAAATTTATTACACTTCATTTTATAATATCAATATAATAATCCGCGGTACCCAACGGACTGTTTTACATTAAGCTCTACACTACAGGAATTACTTACATTTATTGAAATAAAAATTCATTTTAATGTTTATAAATTAACAGATAACGTTTCCGAGAGTGTTCTTTACATTTATACATCAATTAAATGTGAATTTTACACGAATTCACTAGAAGAAAAATTGCTTATTAAGTGAAGGGATATGCATATACAATTTTGAAGAGATTCGATTTGAACAGCATGAAGGGTTCATTTTAATTAAAATATACATTTAAAGAGTGCCCCTCCTATTTATTTAAAGTGGTTCTGATATAAATTAGGGGAATTCACGATTTGTGCTAGATGTTCCTTGTTAAGTTGTGCTGAAAATAATCCTTCAAATCAATCAATTCATGAAAATATAATGACCGTCAAAAATCATTTGATCGCCGATAACTGTTAGTGGAACCGTGAGACTCGTCTATTTACAAATAATACGGTCGAATAGTAATAATGTATGGTTACTAAAAAGAAAATGAAGCAACAAACTGGAAGAAAAAAGTTAAAAAAGAAAAAAACGCCTGGATATAAAAGTAATTCTAATATAGGGAAACGGAAATTTTCGTCTGCCTTAAATCGTGTAAAATAATTTAAGGCATGTAGTTATATCAATAGCAGCTTTCGTACCTATAAGTTCGCTTTGGGTGTAAACGAAAAATTCTTTTATAGTGAATATCTTTCTAAAAATTCAAATACTTCACCCATTACCCGACCCCCTAGGTAAGCCGCCTGCAAGAGTCGATTTTCAGTCAACACGGAACACTAAGAAACAGAGTAAACCTGCAAGAGTCACTTTTGAATCTTTGTACTATTCGCTCAGTGTGTCACATCTGTTCGAAGAGTGCCATGCCTTGACATTTACAGGGAGCGAGTAGGCATGAGCACTGACATAAAGTGGTACACGCGCGGGCGGCTCAATTGTTGGGTTCTCTGAGGTGACAGTGAAAAACATCTTTCCATTTAGAATTGCATAACGAACTTGCTACTTTCAACTTCTTTGCATGGTACACAATTTAGGTAAACCTGTTCGCGCCTAAGTTTTAGAAGTCAGCGAAAGTCAGCTAATTTGAAAGTTTGAATACCGTTTGACATGGAGGTTTAATACATAAACTTAAAAAAGCTCCTAATCAAGTACATACAACTTTCTTTTACCTCTCAGACAGACCGAGTAACGCAAGAAGACGAATACTCCGAAATTTTAGAAATGGTAACTAGAGTTCCCCAGAGAAGCCTCCTAGGACCAGTCCTCACTTGGTGTATACCAATGAGCTGTCGTCAATAGAAAACACAACTATAACATTCAACGGACGACAATGCAACTCTATCAGTGGAAAAGATTATTGAAGCATCGCCAAGAAAACAAAATTATAAGGAACCGGGTTGGCAAATGGGCAAAAGTTTGGAATTAAAATAAATAAGAATAAGTCTTTATAAACTACTTTTAGAAACAGTAAAAGAACTGTATAATGAATATAAACTTAATATATACCAACAGAAAACACAGTGAAGTTGCAAGATATGTCGAAAGATCATCTGAAATCTTAAATGGAGGGTGCACAAAGGACAGAGCTGTGTCTTAAATGTAACAACTGTATTGGATTTTCGAAAGGAACTGGCATTTGTCAATCCACAACAAGATCCTCATTTATAATACAACACTTAAACAAATCTGGATTTCTGGCTACATGCAGTTGTAATCTTTAATACACAACAATCAGAAAGATCAAGAACTTTCAAGATATTTCGTAAATTAAGTTTCAATGTCAAGGGAAAAATTAAATCTAGCAGAGATTCTAAATAAAGCATGAAATTTCGTGTTGAATCTGCTAAACCAAATATCTTTTTTATAAAACTCATCATACCAACGTCTTATTTCTTCGTACTCGTCATGGGGAGCAAAAACTGGAACGATGTACGACGTTGAACGAGGAAAATTTAGCTTAGTACTGGAATTCATTTCGAACAATTTTGCAATATGTGACCGAGCTGGAAAAATTAGTGTAACTAGCGGGACTGAAACCCGCCTCATCCGGATCAGTCCCCCGCCGCATCTACCACTTGAGCAATGACTTATGACTTCGAATTAATTATTTTGCCTAAATAAGACCAGATAAAACACACACACACACACACATATCTTTTATTTTCTGCCATTTTATTATAAATGAATTCAACACAACGTCACATAAAAAGTGTTAAAAAGTGTCAATTTCCATTTATCATATTCGACTCACTTCACTTAACGTGTATTCTACTACCTGCAATAAAAGCACAAGTCTAGTCACATCAGAGGGGTTAACGTCCAATCCGATGGTTGTCGTCTCGTGGGGTCAGAACCATTTTACAATTTTTTTTATTAATCTCAATTGTCATTCCATGAGCTATGCTTGTATTCTAACTGAAAACCATTATTTTCCAGGCCCTAAAATTTAAATAATACATTTTTTTTTTTAATATTAATATTTGGAGTTTTTCTAAGGTCGAAATGGTCGTGGACTTTCTGGACTGGCTCCTTCCTTTTATAAGGGAGACTGGCGCTAGATAATGTTCGTACTTACGGGTAAATGTCTAAATAAGACTTTCCTCAAATCTACCGCATGCATAACAAAGTTTGAAACTAGTTGTGCACATCTCTAAATCGATGTTGGCTCCCTTTTCCCCATTTCAACGGGTTTCCGACGATAGGGCGCCATTCAATAACTCTGTTCCAACTACCCAAATTTGGAATCAATAACGAAAACAAGAACAGTCTAGAATGCAAAAAGGCCATTTTTTAAGAGCGGACCGATCAACAGGCCTGAAATTGGATGAAAGCAAGGTTATGAAACATTTTAACCCTATTCATTGACATGGACAAGACATATTTTACTATTCGCCCCTCTTCAATTTGGTTATTTCTTCATTACACTGAAGTACATACAAATATGTGATTTATATTGTTAATAACTATTAGGTAACAATCAAATTGCGTAAATTTTTTTGGTAAGAACAGAATATTGTGAGATATCCGAGAGACCGATACAATAAAAAAAACCCAGATGTTATCCATAAACGCCGTCATAAACTCACTCTTTATAAAATAGATTTGACTTCATAGAAATCAAACAAAATTATGAAAATGGCGAAATACCGAAATGTGTTAAAACAAAGCAACACAGCGAGGATAGGCAGACCAAAATGATCAACCCAATTAGATAATGAGATAACCTGGAAATTTCAATTTTTAGTAAACATTTCATTCACAACATAATAAATCAAAGCCAATATCCTTTAGTGTCTTACTGCAATCTTCCCCTGGAGAAGAGACTGTTTGCCAAAAATTGTGTATAACCGAAGCTTGTATTTACTTAAACCTCACAGCGTCAAACGTTTTGCTAACTTTTCTTACTATGTCAAGACACTAAATTAACCTATGTTCTTAATATGTTTTATCACTGCATATTTTCAAACGACAACAGTGATTGTAGCAAGAAGTTGATGTCCTGAATGTACAACCACTACTTAGGGAATGTTTTGTGTTTCACCACACATAAAATTGTTGAATCACACACGTGTCAAAATAAAATAAAAACAAAAATGTGTCAATTTTCAAAAGGAGAAAAAGCACTAGGGCGGTAAAAAAACCTCAACATATCCAGAGACCAATTCTGCTTTAACCCTGTGAGGGTTATTAGGGATAGTACGGGACGTTAAGATTAGGACTAAAAGAATGTATATTATAAAAAAAAAAGTGGAATTTCCTATGCCGGGATTTTGTGACATCGTTTACAAAAGGAATATCATAGTCATAAATTTTAGAAAGAAAGGTCTTACTATTTTCTCGTATATTTTGGATCGATTTGGATGCAATACAAATTGAAATTTTTGTTTAAACCATTCAAATAAATTCCGTATATGCAAAGGTTGTTGTAAAGGGTCGTTTTTATTCGTTTGTCTATAAGTCTTGAAAGTGGTTTGTGGCGTCTAGTCAGTTTGTGCCATTTTAATCTAGACACAAGTATGTGATTTCATGTTAATCTTTGCTCGATGTACAGCCAAAGGTAGCGAACATGGTTAACTATATGGGTATATGTGGTGTAGGCATGAGGGAAGCATTGTTCCATGTCGGTGGTTAAAGGTTATGTGGTGGCTTTTGTCAGCATTTATTTTGATTAGCTAAATTTTAGCTAAGTTCTAGTTTGATAAGATGTACACTGTATTTGCTTTATCTGAAAAAATTAGAATGGGTTCAGCCTTGTACGTTTAATAGGGCTGAGAATACTACCCTCGAGGACTCCAACATTAACAAGATAGTAGTCAGAGACAGATGTTCCCTGGTTTAACTGAAAGAAGCTATGCAGATATTACCGGAGGACGAGGAAGTAGAGAAAAAGGCAGGTTGCCCTTTAGCCTACACTGTAAACATTAAAGACATGAACCAACCAAGGAAAGCACCTGAGCAGTACTGTTTCACTTTTAGAGAGAAATAGATTTCGTTTAATAAACTATGGTATTGCTGAATCGTGGACATCCTCTTAGAGATGCCAAACTGGTGAAATAGGATAGTATTTTTTCATCTAGAATGAGAAGAATCTTGGCAGTAAGAACTTGTTGACGATATTCCTATGAGGGTTCTGGCTATATAGGATCATTTTTACGATAGAAAATTCTATTTGAATGGTATATGAAGGTAGTTACATATAGCGAGTACCTTAGGACAACATTATAAAAGTAAGATAGAAGAGGGATGCCTTTTAAGGGAGGAGTCGGAGGATTTTAGAGGTTATAACAGCATTTTTTTAGCAAGTTTTTCTTTTCGGAGCTGCGATAAACCGCGCGTGGTAAGCGGTAGCGAAGCGATGTCATTATTTTATAAGCAGGTGGAGCAACGAGTTGAGAAACGCTTGGCAGCCGAGGAACGATAAGAGCGGCCCTAATTGTTCCATCTATTTTCTTTGTTTTATCAGATGTGGTCGGCATGAATATGGACAACTTAATTAGTGAAATATTTGTTAGATCCCCCTTGTAGGATCAAAAAATAAAAAGCAACACAACAGATTTGTTCTAGACAAATTGGGACGAAGCAGCTGTAAACTTGAATACGTGTAAGTAGAAATTTTAATTAATATTAAAATTTAATAATATCTTTAAGTAGTTGTAAATAATAATAAGGAATTTAAACAGAAAAATATGTTATAATAATAATAATAGTATTTAAATGGGAGTGGGACAAATATACGTTTTAAATAGAATACGAATATTTTTAGTAACTTGGTTTGGTCTTTCAATATTACTTGGTGGTTAAAGTTTATTTCTTGTTAGCGTTACTACTACTTTCTCTTGTGTCTGTTATGTTTTGAATTATCTGTAATAATAATTTTTCTTATATAATATGACTACATTTACTTACTTGATTGTAATCATTAGCCGCTCTTCGGATAAAATTGTCTACTATGACAATTTGTCCATCTTTTTATATTAACATCTTAACATCAAAGTTATGCGAAAGTGCGTAATCAAAGGTATCCATTCTGATTCTCAAATATTCCATAAATTTAGTAGGGTGTTGCCTTATTTGTTTATATATGATAAACTTCTCCAAACTTGCACCTTTGAGTATTTATAGGGTGTGCAGAGAATTTGCGCTTTTTATTTGCAGTTTCAACAATACAACATTTGGAGTTGAAAGTATTTCTTCTTCAGACTCACTCATTGTTAATTTGGTTGATGTAAATATTAAGTGAAACGTCACCTACAAAGGAGAGATCGTCCCTATTGTCAAATGTCCACTATAAGCTGCATAGAAATTAATTTTTCGCTGCTTTTATCGCAGGTCTTATCGCTGCTCTTATCATTTATCGCAGCTCCAACATAAACATACCCGAAGTGCAGGTTTTTGATAATATATGTATAAAGTAATATATGAAAATCTAAAAGAGGAAGAAAAAAAGGTATTGGTTTGACTAGTACTTTTGCCATGGTACTGTATCATCCAAATCTATAATGTCAGGATGAGGGCGGAATATTTTGGGAAAATTTTGAGTGATGAGTGGGGCTGTTTCGTCTGACTTAACAATCCATCCGAAGGGTCGTATAATGATGGAATACTTGTGTTTTAGAAACACAATGTAATCATTACTAGAGATGGGGAAAAATTATTTTCAGTAAGTTACGATACGCGATAAGCTATGATTTTGGCATATAAGATTTTAATTCATGGCTCAATACGTTATTTGGGCCTAAGGTTTCTCCCCTAAAACCTGCAAATGTAATTTAAAAGAACAATTATGTCTTTTATCACAAATCTACCATTTATTAAGATGTACAACCTTTAACAGTAATAGTTAACCGAAAAGCTAATTAGTCACTCTACTTAGCTCAATTTGGTACAGCATTTATGTGGTGAAAGATAAGAACTTACAAGGGGTGATAACATTAAACACTTTTTCCTTCTTAAACTTTATCAAATCGTTGAACAAAACTGTACGCTACGTGTAAAAGTGGTCAACCAAACACAGTTGATTGGATGCCATTAGCTTTTCAGTTATTCGTATCATTATTATTGATATATTATTGATATAAAATCAGTGTTATTTTTGGAGTGAATCGGAATTACTGGTTTAAAATTACGCCGAAGTCTGAGAATTGGATATTATTAGAATATAAGATTAGTTAATAAATGTACATAGAGTTTGTGAGTTATTGTAAAGAAACGTTCATACCTCGCATGACATAATCAGTGATCTATGACCGTTTCACAAACTACATTAAACAAAATAAAAAGTAAAAACTAATCAGAAATATTATGAAAATTAGGGCGAAAGTTAAGGAATCTGAGGAATCAATAGTGAGGTAGCGAGCTAACGATATCCTTGATGGCAGGGAAGGGGTTGAGACTGCTTTGTTGAAGTTCATCTTTGGTTATTCTCCTGCAGATCTTTTCAGAGGGGCGGCATCTCCTTAATTGAAGGTGAAACCTTTCACCCTCAACCCCTTATGTACTGATCTCAAATTTCAGGTCGGCCCGGCTCGTTAATACCGTCCAGAAAGATATCGCAGCACCCCTTTCAAAAATATCCTTCCGAACAACGTGAGATTTTATCCAAAATTTTAAAACTGTTTATTTTATTTGCATTATTTACAGCTTTTACATAAACATAAAATGTTTCAAATTGTTGTATGATGTAGTTGTGTGTGTGTGTGTGTGTGTGTGTTGGGTGGGTGGTGTCATCCCCAGAGTATCGTTAGCGTCGGTCGGCCATTCGATATTTTCTTACGGCATTGCACACTTAATTTTTCACTGGCTCATCCCCGCCAATCGTCATTTTCGTGGTTTTCCTCTTAGAAAAAGGTTCGTGTTGCGGACGATAATTACCGAGGGCTTTTAATATTTCACAGCTATCGATCGTTTCCGTGCTACTAACTGCCATGTTTAGTCTGTTTGCGTTTCAATAAAGAAAGGCCACCGACGGATGCTACGACTCCTATGTACGAGCTCGTTTTAAGGCTAAAAAAGAAAATAAACAAATCCTCAACAAGAATAATTGACTATCGATATTTGAGAGAGGAGACATATTATATTTGAGTGAGAGAGAGAGAGAGAGAGAGAGTGAGAGTGAGAGTGAGAGAGAGAGTGAGAGTGAGTGAGAGAGAGAGTGAGAGAGAGAGTGAGAGTGAGGGAGAGAGTGAGAGTGAGAGAGAGAGAGGGAGGGAGGGAGGGAGAGAGAGAGAGAGGGAGAGTGAGAGAGATGGTGTGTGACAGAGAGGGTGAGTGAGAATGAGAGCGGTTTTGAGGGAGAGGGGGGAGTGTAAGAATGAAAAAAAATTAGTGAAAGTGAACGGGAGTAAGAGAGTGATAAAGTAAATGAGATTGATGAAGTTAAATCGAAGGAGTTAATGGATGAATGAATACTGATCTATTTAAAAAAAACGGAATGGTATAGTTAAAGAAAATGTAAGTGAAAGATTGAAAGACATAGAGAATTAAAGTCTGCTTGTGGTGTGGAAGATGCTGCATTTCCTCCATTCTCTCCATTATCCTGATATCCTTACCCACGTCTAATCGTCAAACCCCAGGAACCCAAACGTTGCCAGTAAGTGAAAAATTGTGAGATGTTTTATTTTGGTATTTCAAATTGACATAAAAGTCATATAGATCACTGTCTCTCGTGCTGAGATTGTGGCTATTAAGCCTGTGCCGGGAAGAGCAAAAGCCTATGCATTACGAACAAACGCATAGCCATCTACTCCGAAAGCCAGGCGGCTAGTATAGTCCTTATCTAGAGCTGTGTTGCGGCATACCGAATTGCCAAAAACGTAGATCCATCAGAAAATGAGTTAAGAATAGGTTGTCGATGCAATTGGATTGAACCCAAGTCGTGCGAAGGATTCCATTACATGGCTTCGGCACAAACTGACGGCAGAATTACTAAACCTAGAACGTGTAAGGACAAAATTCTTAGCATGACTTCTGAATGCACACTGCTCGCTCCGGACGCATATGTATAGACTCAATGCAGTAGAATCAAGCCTGTGTGATATTGCGAGGAAGAAGAATTAAAGCTGAATATGTCCTCTGTTAGTGTGATGGTCTGTACAAGCTGAGATTCCTTCTTCTTGGGTGGAAAAATCTAAAGCCTGAAGCACGTTGCAGAACAAAACAACCCAATCATCGACAACCAACACTCTTTGGGCAAGATTGAAAATTACAAAGATTTGAGCTCAATGGTCTCAAATATCAAACAGAAGTGAAAGAACATATAAAGAACGGATGGAAACGGGGGATTGAACAAAGGGTAACAAATAGCTTCAGCAGTTGTCGAAGCATTACACAGAATTGGAAGCAGCACTAGTAATCGCAACAAAAGCTAAGTGCCATTAATGGCAGAAAAGATGAGCATGTGTGCGTGGGATTAAATTTTTCTATTGTACAATCTAGAATGAACCTGCCGAAAACATATCTTCGTATATTCACCATCATCTCAGATTACTTGAGTGTACCAATACAGCTGGTAACAAATCCTGAATGAGTACCAGGAACGATACGGTCCAAAGGAGAGATGATCTTTGGTCAAATTACTTTTAACATATGAAATTAGTTCAGCATTGTGAGTTCAGTACATAAAAAATACATAGTAATAAACTGTAAATAAATGCACTCAATATGGGAACAGATATACAATACTACCAATAGGCTTTACTAAGTTTAGGAACAAAAAGTACCGTAAATGGTGTGAGATTTTGGACTGAAAATTTGGTTTTGAATTGAATTGAACTGATTCAGTTGTTTAATTAATGCAAATATTGGAGAAGTGAGATATGATCATCTCCGTCTCAAGGGTACATATGAGAAGAAATTATGTACAAATGATGAAAGAAATTCAGTGATAATTATTAAGCTTAAAATTTGAATACTCTCTATTTTTTGGTTAATAGTTTAAGAAGTCAGTTGTGACTTCACAGCTTGTGAAAAATTATCGTTCCTGATTTGACGGCAATGAAATGGGATATAATAGGCTACTTTTGGACATTATTATCGGCAGATTGTCTTTATTGGATCCCGTTCTGATAAACAAACAGATGAGAGAGATGCCGCTGAGGAGTAATTATTATTTATTTAAGAAAACTTTGTTAATCAAAAGAGATTGACGTAAAAAACGGCCCTTAATCCTGGTCCCTTGGCAAAAGGGGCATTCATTTTGGCGAGTTGGAAATAAAAGTAATCAATAGTACACTAATGTGCCTCTAACCCTCGATTTTGTGTAATACAAATAACCATGCTCTTACCCCTAACTTTAGACAGATTATAATCTGTTGCAATGCATAGAAGTAATTTAACATCACGGCAAAAATAATTTTTTGGAACGTTTTATTGTACACATAGCTACTTGAATAAATTAGCAGTTCATAACCTTTGTAGTTTTATTGCTTTTTCTTCTGTTTTCTTTCTACTGGACCAACCGACACTTAAAAATTTCCAGCAATCCGCCAAACAGTGACAAAAGAAACTACAATTACCATGAAACGCTGTCAGTTTTTAAATATAACAAAAAAAATGTTTACCTTTCCATGTTTTTAATAGAAAACATTTAACTATGTGTAGGATTGATGAAATGTCTACTGTTTTATCAAACAATAATGAACTACCCTACATTTATTTTAATTTTAACATTCTTTAACAATAAACGTCACTTTCACATTACCCTCAGTACATGGTATAAGTTTGTTATATATTTCTTATTAATTTAATTACCATCTGTACAAATTATATCAATTATTAATACCATTTTTTATCGTTTATTTTTATCGTTTGCGTATCATGAGGGGAGCCGAGCATCATTGTTTTTCTTACGGCTTTCTATATAGTTACGTACTGTTTGTAAAGAAATCCGGAAATCCGGGAGCCATTTCCGCTTCTGCCGCCTTACTGGGTTGTAAGGGTGAGTAATGTTGAATCAGGCTAATGGTCATATCAGTATAGTTTTTCGGGGAATGTAGAAAATTTGGTGGAGATTAGGCCATCATGAAGGGTAGAGTTGGAAACGTAATAGGGATCGATGACAATGAATACTTAGGGACTGCATTACTTAGAACTTAGGATTGGAAGGTATTCATTAGTTGTCAGAAGGTACTCCATAGTTCCAATGGAATGTTACTTCGTTTTTCGTTGATACATGTGATCTACTTGATAATGTTAGTAGTTCAAAGAGATTCTTTAATTCATTTTTTTATATCGTGTCTATTGGATCCATTAGACGTGAGTCAGGTCGTTTTTGGGATAGGTGTATTATTGAAAAATATTGTATGATGGGTTTTGTTTCGTAGGATAATATAAGTAAAATGAGTACATTTGCTTCCATTTATCATAAGCCGTTAGAATTTGTTCCATTCAGATATTCGCAATACGTGTGCCTGGCGGTCTCCTGAAGCAATGCGGGATCGGAATCAAAGAATAGCACAACTGTGGCATCCACAAAGGAAGCTAGGAGAGTGGAGGGTGTAGTCGGGATAGGTATAGATGATGTATAGTATTGGTCCGAGCACCGTATATGTAAATCTACAAATAATATTGTACTTTGCTAGTTTTTTTTTTTTTTTCTTTTTATTGTATATTACAACTACCTGCATTTTGGTATCTAGTAATAATGTATGAATAAATATTAAGAAAAACAAGAGTGGAGAAACTACCCACCGGTAGTACTCCTAACTATTCTTTATTCAATTGTCACTGGATAGAAGATCCCGTGGCCATCGTCTTTTTAGTCGGCGAAGAGGGTTGGAAGGAATTCGTCGGGATGAGAGGATTTGAATTTGAGGATTTATAGTGGTTGGGAGGTTTGTGAAAAATTTTTGGTAACGGGAGTGGGTTACATCTTGGATAAAAGGAATATCTAGGTCTTTATGGGTAGTGTCGTTGGACACATAAAAGGGAGCATTAAGGATTTTTCTGAGGATGATGGATTGGGCTCTTTGGATGCGTAGGATATTGGAATGTTTGGCTGAGCCCCACACTTCCAGTCCATAAGTCCATATTGGCTTCACAAGGGTGATATAAAGTAGCCTTTTGTTTAAGAGAGGTAGGTTAGAACGTCCGTCAAGAAGTCGTGAAAGTGCTCTGTAACGTTTCATAAGCTTAGTTAAATTATAAGAAATGCCTATGTTAAAAATATTTATTGTTTGTTTTTAGATAGCGAGGGGTCATAAACTCCAGGTGCGACGGTGGCACTCAAACCACGACCCCTGGGTCCACAGCCGAGACTGACCACTAAATAAGTAAATATTTACATTATATTCGTTTACATAAAAAAATAACAAGTGAATCATTAGTTTTATTGTGCTGCAAAATATAAAAAAAAGAGGTATCCCTCACAGTCTGATAAAAGGGTGAAATTTCCTGAAAGTTTAAAAACCTCAAATTTGGAGGAAGAAATTGGAAAAGGGCTGTTAGCCTTAAAGCGGAATGAGGCCTCGACACCCTATCCTAATGGCTATAGGAATTATTTAATGCTAGACATTCCAGCAACAAAATGAACGGCATCTTCCTTTCTTACCATAAAACAAAAACTTTTATCTCATCTGATGGTTCATTCAAACCATTCCAATTCTTTCTCGTACGTGACGATCTTATGATGTCAGTTTTTCTGGTTGAAATAGTTCATGATCAAAATGAGTGGTTTCACAGTTACAGTTCCACTTTAGACGGTAATTCCCCATGAATTACAGAATGTGTACGTGTTTGAATAATCCATGTGCATGTTACCGATAGTACAACGTTGTGTAGGCTTAAACGTCTACAATCTGATTCCTCGGCTGGCTAAATTGATTCGTAATGAAATGCAAAACGACATTGAATACATTCTTGACGGTCTTAGTGTAAATTACATAAAACAATTGGCAGTTACTTCACGAACCATTGTAGAAAATTTATGTGACAAATAAAAATTTTGTACCCCACTGTTTGATTGAAATTTTGAGAGAAAACAACACAACTTTTTATTTAATGTCGTATTTAGTCAAATCAGATTTTCGACTTGTGAAACGAAATTTTAAATGTTAATCTCATCCTGATGTTTATTATTAATATAATTCAAATTAAAAACTACGGCGAACCAGTTGTATAAACGTTTGGGCATTCTTGGTAGCTTTCAAAATTACTCCTGTTTGAAAGCAGAAAAGATTATCTTTATGTAGAAAACAATCCTTCATATTTCCGCACTTTTCTCAAAAACAATTCATCCAAATTGAACAAAATTTAAGATTTGCGTTTATGAATCTGTGTCAAAGAGATATCCAAATTTTCCAGACGTTAGTAGTTCCAATTTGACCAATATTTGAATTTAGAAAATGTACCTAACTAGAAACCTTTTTTTTCTCATACCTATACATTATTTGTTCAATTTTCAGCCATAACTATTTAAAATAATCTAACTAATGATACTAAAATTTTGTTACCAAAATTCATTTGTACAATCGAGAGAAAAGTGCACTTTCATGAGAGAAAATTTGACTTTTCAGGTGTGATAAACAACTTACAAAAAGTTTTATAAAAAACTTTATTATCACAATTTGAAAATATTGTTTTATTTTTTATTCAAAAGTTTGTTCAGCTTGTTTTTCCTGCTTCCCTTGTTCAGCTGTTTTGACTTCATAATTCCGACTTTATGAGTCAGTAAAAGTGTTAATTTACCATCCTGAAATCAATTCATTTAAATAAACAAAATCAAGTCATGCTTGGCGAAGTAAATACGTTAGTATAGAGCCATATTAGAATCATTGGGACTCTTCGATTAGACAGCAATTACCCATTGATTTTTATGGTAGAACGTATTATTAAAAAATTTGCGAGCTAATTTTTTATACGAAATCATTAGACAAGAGTTCACCCACATGCACTAAAATTGAGCACCAACGCCAAAAGGGAATTGAAGGATACGTGAAAGAAGTGGGGTTGGAGAGTACGAATAAATTATGATTATATAAAAAATTAAACAAATTGGTTATAAGGTTTTTTAACAGCCCTAAGAAGTTCAAAAAGTCCTATATGAATATTAAATGAATTATTAATAGATTATTTGGAGATCGTGAGATGCGGTCTGGCGTGATATAGGTTTAGAAAAACATTTTCTTTATTATGCCAACGTTTCGATCTTTATTTAGATCATCTTCACGGTCTGGGATTTACAGTCATTGTTTACGGTATACAAATGGATGTAAGATGTGAAAATGAATTTATACAATCATGTAAACAAAATAGAATTTTTAGGTATAATCAAAGTATTTGTACTCACTCAAAGTGTGTTTTATGTGTAGATGTGTCACGGTTGTGTGTCGTGTTGGGAGTGTTAGTGAGATATAAATGTTTTTTTGTTTACATATGTTACATTTTGAAGGCGTGGGAAAAGAAGTAGGGATAGAACTGCATTTTTCTACGAAATGTCGGCTTCTTTGAGGTGAAAGGGAAAAAAAGGTAATGGTTTTTCGTTCGGTCTTAGTTATCTTTTGAGGATTATTATAGACGGGGTTATTATTCCTTCCTCACTCCTTCAAAATCTAACATATATAAACATATGAAAAAAACCATTTAAATGAAGATGATGAAAATAAAGATCGAAACGTTGGCCCAATAAAAAAAATGTTTTTCGAAACCTACATCACACCAGACCGCATCTCACGATCTCCAAATAATCATTAAATAACGGTCACTAAATACTACAGATTAGGAATAGAAGTAAAAATAATATGAAAAAAAGGTTCAAATGATACTCCATATATACGAGTTTCATCCCATGAAAGGTACTTGTAATAATATTCTAAAAATAAGTGCTCGGAATTTAAAAAAAAATCAGCATTTGATGCCCGAAGAGCATTTTAACCTAATGAAATAACAAACTGTTTTTTGTTTTTATTTTTAATTACGGCTAGATTCTCTTCAAGTTTTGTTTTTCTGCTAATGGAAAATTAATAATTTTGGAGAAGAAATAGTTTTCAAAAGTCGTCAGCACTAACAAATTTGTTTCAATTTCAAAAATTTGACATGCTAATAAATTTTGTCATTGTGAATCTTTTAAGTTGTGCTTAACAAAATAAAGTCCTTTGATAGAACCTACAAATCGTAATTTTGTCTTATAAAACTCAATAATTTCTGTTGGTATTGTTAACTGGTCAATGATATTGATCAATTGTGTTGTCGATAAAAAATTTATAAACATCACCATCAGACAATCGGATGGATTTTTTAATGGCGATTAACAGTTGCCAAGTTAGACTACTAGATACAAAACGTTTGTGCCGGTCCAATTGTCAATCAAAAAATTTCATTAAATCTGAATTGATAAATTTAGTTCAATCAATTAAACAAAAAACCAATATTTAAACAATGGGAAATAATTATTTACATTTATCTCACGCTCTGTCATTACTAATCGTTGGTTGGAAATAACCCTCACATCATCCCGGATTTATTTTCACGAGTTAAAACCCAAAGGGGGAGGATTAATAAATAGCAGACACCATTGCGTATTGTAAGTTAGCCCCCGTGCGGCCCCCAGGAAAAAAGTTACGGCCACGGGCCATATTGAGCACGCGCGGCTGGGACATCAATCATCTCTCAAGTTGAAGGGAAGGGCTGTTTACATCAGCGCATAACACGAGGGCTGCACAGGCCTAATCGCGGCAAATATTATTCAACCCTGGGAATTAATACATTTAATTGAATCCCAGAAGAACGAAACTAGGTGTTTTTTGATGATTAACAAATAAAAATCGTGGAGTGATCCCATTCTCAAGACAAGTTTAAAAAGTGGGTTATGCCGAAGGTTGAATAATAATAGTAATGTGGTAAATTTATGGGCCGACAGCTGAGGTCATCACCATGTTGTGTCTGTACTTACTTTTCTGGTGTTTCACGCTCCTGCAGCCATCAGAGCGTCTCGATATATAAATATACATATAAAAAGTGGGAAGTTTTATAGTCTGACAAGGTCATCGCCTGCCCACTGCGTGTAGCGTCTCGATCGGTTTACCGACTCTGCTTTTATATGAAAACTAACTCAATATCACCACGAACTCCAGCATGGTCACATTCACTCTCCCGTGTAGTCGATATTCCTCGGGGCTGGTCCACTCTACTCCATTCTCGCTAATAATTTACTTTTACTTTCCAGATTTCACACACTCATCCTAGAATACTCATTATTACACGGGGCGGGTTTAAACAACCCCACCCTTTCACGCTACTAAAATACAATTATTCTAATAGATTAACAATAATAACACAAACACTACCCTACATCCCTGAGATACCGGGACAGCGATCTGTGCAAGCCGTCGTCCCCCAAGACTTCACACAGGTCCGACATACATCCAAATATTGCCTATAAGCGTCAAACCTTCTACAATTGAAAATGTGCACGGCCGTTATTTTATTTTACATAACGGGCAGCTACGCGGTCGCTTTCCGCACAGAAGGTGCCTGTGAGTTATTCTTGCATGACTTTTGCTCAGTCCTGTCAAATAGCCTTTCCCTTCTCGAAGACATGGAACAGGGACCGACCAGGGTCTTTCTTAACTTCCCATAGTTTAGAAAGGATTATTTCTTTTTACTAGCCTAGCGGTTTTTCAATACTCATTTTGCTATTTGATACTAATGGTTCTAAATCCTCTGGCTGGACAAGCTGGGAAGCGACGTGGGGACATACGGCGGCTTCTTTGGCCGCGCTGTCTCCTTCTTCGACCGCATCAGGTGGAAAATACTCGTATATATATTACGGTTTCTTGTATCTCTCTCTCTCTCTCTCTCTCTCTATATATATATATATTCCTTTCTATCTATACTTATTTGTATTCCCATATATTTTGAAAAAACTCAAGACTCCAGATGAACTTCATATTTCGTTGTTGTTTTTACAAATGTGTTGACACAAGATTGAACATCCGTTTTTGTCGAATGTTCAATATGTATTTTGAAATTCGCTTTTATAAGTGTACATAATATTACGTGCTCTTCATTCGTCCAGTAGTAATAAACACGTGGAGCCTGAAGAAGTCAGTTTTTTAATATTATACTCATGTGTATTCAATTACAGATGATATAGAATTTAAAACTCGAAATTAAAATATTCATAAGATTATAAATAAACTAAATATTGGCTGTTTAAGTTGTGGCAACCCATTTTAAAAAAGAACAATTATTCAGAAATCGTGAGATGCGGTCTGGTAGGTTTCAGAAAAACTTTTCTTTATCGTGCCAACGTTTCGATCATTATTGAGATCATCTTCAGGGCTCAAAGTAATTGTCTTCTGTGTAATTGTGCCATTCTTGCGAGTCGTGTTGAGAGATTATTATTTATAAAACAACGTTCCTAATGCCAACAAAGTCGAATTTATAAACAATTGCAACCCAATCGTTAAAACATAAAGAAGCGCAGTTGCAAGATAGTATTACAAAGTACACTCCGTAATTCGCTCGCTTTGAAACACAAAGTTCCCTCTGAATTATTGACCCAGATGTGTAACTTTCCTCAAAGATTTTCACGCTCGTAGAGCTGTTGTGCGTCTTCACGCTGTATAATTGACAGTCTGCAACAGGCGAATACATTTTTTATACTATTCCAGATGTATTATTACTAAATTAAAATCTTTCATCAATTGTCCGTTTTCATGAAGTTAGGTACGCAATTTTTTAAGGTAATTTATTTTTATGTAAGATCATAAAGCTAATAAATGTATCGAAGGAATGAACGGTGTATAGGAAGTACATAAAATTTATAATAATATTTGCCTGAAATAACTAATTCTACGAAATTGATTTCTTTACGTTTTACTCGAATAATACTATTTTATTAATTAGTTAAATAGATTATATAGTATTATTATTTAGATTAAATTATATAGAAGTAGAAGAATTATCGCTCCCGTCTTCCTCTCCAAACCCCCTCTCGGCCGTTAAAAGACCTGAAACAAAACCTTCACTCATCGAAATTAAGATTTTAGTCCCATCTTGCTTAGACCAATTGATGTGATTTCTTGCAAAATTTAACCGAGCTGTCCTCCTTGATCTTAGCAGCGGGAGAATGTCGATTATGGAGTACATTGCAAACAATATAACGATCATCTATCTGAGATGTGACACGATGGCGACCTGATCCACGCCTTCTTGAGTAACCTCCAGAATCTCGGTAGCGACGGAAGACTCTTCGGACAGTTGTTCTGGGAATGTTAAGCACCATGACCACATACGCTTGACTTATTCCATCTTCCAACAATGCTATGATTCCAGCTGAATCAGTATCAATTAAAACCAGCACACAAGCAAATTTGAAACTTAAAAATGGTTCAAGTTAAAAAAAATCAAACCACTGGCACGTTATAAAGAAGTTTTACAGAAAAACCAACAAAGAAGAGATTGGCTATTCAAAGATTCATTTACAAAATCCAATTGTAAACACAAGTGGTACATTTTAACTATGATTTATTTACCTCTAATTATTTATAACGAACCAAATGAGTTAGAGAGAGAGAGAGAGAGAGAGAGAGAGAGAGAGAGAGAGAGAGAGAGAGTTGAGAGGAGAGAGAGAGAGAGGGAGGGAGTGAGAGCGCGAATATCCAAGAGAAATACGTTATAGTGATGTATTTTATTCTAGAATTCTCAAAAGTTTTCTAATTCGGAATACTTCTAAGTTGCAATTAATGCAATGAGATTGCATTCTTGGTCAGCAAGGATTCTTCGCACACTCCAGTCCGACTTGGGACTTTGAAATGTCCGTACGTCCGTGACTAGAGAAAACCGACTGTCCGCCCTTTTTTAGTACTTTCTCAAAACCGAGTCCTTCATTGAAGGTAGTTCAAGTATATATGAACCTTAAAGAATGTAACAATAAATAAAATAATTTGTTCATGACGTTAGCGTTTCTGTATCATTTATTTTATTTAAAGCTCAGTATTGGTTTGCTTTTGAAAGAATGCAATGAATTTCTCTTTGTTATTTATCGACTGTTACTAATAAATTTGACGTAGCACAGTTGATTGTGAGTTTTATTGGAACTGAAAGGGAATAAAAACTGATAGAAAAAAATGCTAATCTTGGTTACAACCAAATACGTACATGTTATTTTGTATGCTTGATATCAAATGTCTCATCGATTTATGCATATTTATTGAAAAATAAGTAAACAAATTACTTATAGTAACCAGTAATGAACTTATTTTACCAGTTTTGAATACTTGGTGTATAATAAATTTACATGATCTATATAGTGGCTGTTCAGTTATATTGGCTGGATTTAGTTTTCTTTGCCGCGAGTGGAAGCGTTTTCCTTATTGGACTTCACAATATATAAGTGAATGTTCGTATGTGTGTTAACGATAAAAACGAAAATTACTGAACTGATTTCCGTGTAACTTTCAGACTTCGTTTGTATTAATACCGGGTAGGTTTAGAAAATATAAAATGGGCATAAACATAATCGGCGTAAGGATTTACAAAATGAGAGATTTCAGGAATTTGTGCCGTACATTTTCACATTTGTTTGAACAGCTGTCCACTGTCCAGTCGGCGCTTACAGTCAATAGACGCAAAATCTAAGCTAACACCCTATAGTCGCAAAAATGACAGAATTGGTTTCGTTGATATAACCATAGGAAGATACCAACTTCACAGTAGTGTTTTTTATAGTCTACTATAGGCAGCAGTGGTCTGGGAAGGAGAACGAACCACTGTATATGGGCGTGATGCGTGATCGACGATTGTTCTACTCATCCAAACCATCAGAATTGGGAAAAGTGCACTAAATGAAGGTGTATTTAGTATACAAAGATAAGATAGTTTTACAGGTATGTATACAAAAACAATTATTAATTATGTAAAATATTATTAAACATTGTTTTACAGAACTCGGTCAGTTAAAATTATATGTGATATTATGGCTGTTGGAATTGCAATTTGTTGTTGTTGAAAATGCCACGAAAATAACAAAATATGATGAAATAGAAGAAGAAACAGCACAAATAAACGAACAAAATACACTTGATATGTCACACTCACATCCTACTAAATCATCACATCACGAAGCTCGGAATGATGTAAGTCGAGTAAGAATTAGAGAATTAAGACAATCTTTACTTTATTGCAATCGAAATGAAAAAATTAACCATAGTTAATTACTAATGCAAATGATATAAATGTATATACTAAAAAAATACACATACGAATCAATAGATACTTTTATCGTGAGGGTGTGAATGGTTGTTTTTACAAATTGATTGCGTTGTGGTATGTAGCTCCCAGAGTTTTTTAAAAATGTTTTGGTAATTAATTTCTTTTCAGTATTAATACAGATGATTTTGCTACATTATGAACTGAAGTTTTGTAATTATGCCTAATAATGTTTAACGCTACATTCTTTTTGACTCTCTGTTGTTGAATTGCATTTTGCTGTTGTCAAATGCCACCAAAACAACATATTGTTTGTAGAATCGTACTAATATTCTTACTAAAATTCAAAAGAGAGGATCTGCTAATAAATTTCATTGTTTTGTGTTTGTATTCAAACACATAATTGTGTACATTGNTTAGCATATAATTATTATAACTATGTATGTACTACGTTTTTTTCTTCTTCTTGGCCTAAAAGTCTATTAAGTCGAACATGTGTAGTAACTGATGTCCAATATTAAGTTTATCCCAGTTTTATAGCACATCTGAAAGTGTAGGTGAGACAATAAAAAAAATTTCCTGGCCATACAATGTTCCTCTAAGTGGGAGTCTATCGATTCGGCTACTGCTCTGATATTTTTAATGGGTGCGAATGAATGTTCGGCTGGATGTTGCGGATGGGCTGGATGTTAGATGGGTTGACAGGACGCCATGTTCCACTCTGTATGTCCAAAGTGGTCACATCAAAGTGGTTAGTTTAGTGTTGACGGTCAACACGGATTTCGGTCCCGGAAGTCTTCGTGGTTGTCCAAGTCTTCTGTTAAGTTGTTGTCTCTTAAGTCTTGTGTAGGGATTCCGTCAGTTAGCTGTCTAAGAATAGTTCTCAGTATTGGGCAAGATTGTTTTTTAAATGTGAACATACATTGAATACATTTTTCTTCATTCAGTCTTCTTATTCACTTTGTCACTTTATCAGTTGATAAGCTCAAGGTGTAGGAGGTAGCATGGATATGATTCAACTAAGAAGCCGAAATTGCGGTGACTTCCGTGAAACATGGTTACGTATGGATTTCAGAACGATAAATTATCTGCGCGCACTGTAGCTTATAAGTGACATGGCATGAAGGTAGAAACTAATACAATCTAGGAAACAATTTCCTTTGTAAATTGCTTGTAAATTTAATGCAAGTTGTTGAATAGATGTAGAAGTAAAGACCGTACGTAAAAGACGAAAGCTCTTCTAAAAGTGTCTAAGTAAAAGGGTATAATAAAAGGCTAATATAATAAGTAATTTACGATTATTGTGAACTATACTATCAGCTTGGTTTAATCATGTTTTGGTAAGTTATAATTTTAGTTTTTACATAAAAGTTAACTTTTAATATGTAAATATGAGCATAAGGGTGATCTATAAGTTTTACATCTTTACTTCCATTCGTTGAAGTAGATTTATATTAATTATCTTTCACGCGTTAATGGACACTTTGCATATAACCGACATTATTTTATAAAAATTATACAATACATCATAAATCGTTAGTTTAATATGTTTTGTGTTTTTTTACCTTCTTGATTGTTTTTCCATTTCATTTCGATTTACTGTCATAATTTAATATTGATTTATATTTTGTCATGAATAGGACGGATTTTCAATTTTGCGAAATTTAGTAGAAACCACAAAGTAGAAAAACTAACGATTCTAAGACTGCCGTGGACAAGATTCAACGACAAAAATTTAAGTACTTACAAGTAAAAAATAAGTTATTCTTTTTTTGTGTGTGTATTCAGTCACTTAAGAAACAGGAACCTACTTTCAATATTAGATCAAGCAAAATCACATTTATAATATCAAGGGGCAGGCACTGACCAAGTGGTTAGGTCGACTAGTATTTGTCACGCTAGCGTTCGGATTCGAATCCTGGCAAGGATCTTCAATGAGAATAGAGTTACAGTTATATATAAAACGAGAATTACTGACAGAATAACATAAAAATTGGTAAAAAAGTTAAATTTCACACACATGTAGTAAAAAGGGTAAGCCCTCCTGTATAACAGTAATTACTTATTTTTAGATAAATTAAAATGACAATTAAATTACTTATTACCCATACAATATATTGTTTTACATAACTAAAACTGATTTTTTGTAAAATTGCAATCGAAGTAAACAGGGTCGTCAGCCAGGCACTATTTTTTCTGTGCCTTTGGTGTGGATTAAGATTTTTATTATATTGATTTATTTCATTTTTCAATAATAATTGTTTTTTATTGTTTTACATGCTTTAAAGTAGAGGTAATGCTGAAAAAAAACTTATTTAAATTGTTTCCCTAGGTTGAGTATTGCAGTTATTTATCAAATAGGGGGTACACTAGTAAATTCATTGACTGTATATAAACTGCATGGTTATATACTGAATTATTCTGACTATTCAAAAGTGAAAAAGGATGAAAGATCCTCGCTCAGCAGCATATTTGATAAACGAGTACATAATTAAGTAAGTCAGACAACTAAGGATGAAAGAAAGAAATTAAGCAATTTGATAAACATATAAGAGTATTTAAAAGAAATGTCGTACATAAACGCTACTATCGCATGCTGTTTATTTTCGATAATAAACAATTTACTAATATTACCTGGGATCTGTTGAAAAAAGCTATAACAGTGATGTTTACAGAAAGATAGAACTCAAATTTTTAATACAACTGACTTGCAAGCGAATGGCGACTGTCAAATATTTAATTCGACATCTGCAGGGATGGTGTTGACGTTTTGGCAGGCTGACTTTCTGTTGACGTCAACATCTGTCAAGGGGATCACAGGGTTTCCACCTTTAGGTCGAATATCTACGCTTGACACTTTGTGTGTTTGGAAAACGCTAATCGATCAATTTCAATCAAGGTTGATTTATTATGGAATCCTAGAGTGTAATTACATAGACGCTTTGAATTATAACGTACCAATAATGGTATTATGTAAGGCTTTTTCAGTGAGTAGGGAGGGGGCAATTATCAAATGGAATTTCATTTTGAATGTACTAACAGTGTCTTAAGATTCTATCGGATCAAAAGATTGAGTACTTTACAACCATCAGTTGCGCCGTTTTATAATATTTCTTACAACTATCTCACTATTTCTACAATCAGTTCGGAGAACAAAAGAGTTTTATATATATACAAATATATTTAAAACATGTTAGCACTTACTCAATCTTAATAAATGTTTCTGACAATTCCCACTATTTTTGTCTATCTATCTGTCTATCTATCCATCTCTCTCTGAAATTAGAAAAAGTTAATAACATTTAGTTAGTGAAAGAGAGTAACAACGTCGAAGTGAATGAGTAGAACTGGGCTGGAGAGGAAGAAAGACAGAAAATTCGAGTAATAGAAGGAGAGCATAAAGGAGTGAACGAATAAGAGTAAGAAAAGTGAAAGAGAAGTGGGAGTGAGAAAGTAAGAATGAAAAAATAAGATAGTGATAGACGTAAAGAGAGTGAATAAAAGTCAGATGAGTTACAGAGAGTGTGTGATAGAGAAAGAAAAAGACTGAATGAGTAAGAATGAGAGAGAGTGAGAGGGAGTGAGGGTGAGGGAAAGAGATATAGAATGAGTGAGGGAAAGAATACGGAAAAATAACGAATTCTTTCCCAGTTAATGTCTTACAGATTAAAGGGTAGATATTTCACTGGGACCATAAAATGGGACAACGCCAACATCAAGAAGGGACCTAAACACAAGTGAGTGCTAGACAACATTTTATATTTATATAATTACTAAAGATGGTTGTAAAATACGTTGTGGCGGTTTTTCACCGCCTCTTTCGCCCCTTATCGCAAGGCTTTTCTAATATTTCTTCCGATATCTTCTCTCAAGATCCCTCCACTACAGAAGGAGGCCACTCAATCTACTCTAGAGCGGAGAGGGAAAACTCGGTTAATACGAGAGAAAATAATAAACAAAAGGGGAAATAAACGCCTTTGCAGTCAGTGATATGATTGATATTAGCCTTAATATCACAATTGTGTATAAAAAATATAGATAAGGTGAATTTGAAAAAAATAAGCTACTCAGTTCCTTCGTCAAACTTTCGAGGAATCCTCTTTTAATTTAATTTTTTAATTAATTAATTTTTTAAAAACAACGTATAATGTGCAGGTGGTGGCTCTCGTCCATTCTTCTAAACTAAACTCATTAATTCAATAAAGTTTGTGCCATAATTTTTATTATTCGTAAGAATGAAAAAAATTAGATAGTGATAGAGAGAAAGACGGGAATAAAAGTGTTAATATATTTTAATTAGATAAATCATTATAACGCGTTTCAAAGTCCTGATGAAGTAGATATATTATCGGAAAACTTGACGAAGGAACTGAGCGTTTCCTTTAATTTCAATATGGATTTTTCACAGATTTTGTAATAAAAATTGAAATATTAATCGCTAATATCAATTCGAGAAGAACAGAATTTTATCAAAAACACAGAGAAGGAGAAAATTAATAAAACGATCTTAAAGCTAGTAACGCGTCTGTATTTCTTCGGATGTCTAATCGACACACGAACGGCAAATAAAAAAAAGGAAAATGAGAAGTAAAAGTTTAAATGATCGCTAATGAATCTGATGAAATGTCAGCGAACCAGGTTTCATCACACAAACTAATAAATCACGTCGAAAAGCAAATATATTCTAATTACCTGAATTTATTTGATTATTTATGATAATGCCGGTGATGGGAAATAACAGACATCTCAGTCAACGTAGAGACAAATTATAATTAGATATTTTAATTTATTTTGTGTAATTTATCATTCGAATCTATTCGTTTGTATAGAAAAAATAATGAATAACAAGTTAATCAGAGAGTTCGTTTGATTTATCATTTTTGAAAGGCTCGTTTTACTGTGGTAACAGTCGGAAATATGGTAGATATGATTATTATTATTATTATTGAATAGAACGTACCAACGTTTTGCTCTAAAGAGATATGTTTTGTGTTTTTCTTGGTAATTATATTATATCGTATTAAACGAAAACAATCAAAACAAAGCTTTCTATTTCTTAGCGCATATTAAAGTTTTGATTACAGCCTGTTGTAGTCATAATTTGCCTTCTCTCAATTGGTGAATTTCGGCAGTTTTGGAGGGGAATTTCGAGGTTAATAGAAAGAGTATCAGTAATTTATACATTTGACAATAAACGTAGAGATTAAGAAAATACGAGTTTCCTTTCTAAACATCATCTCATCTAGTTATCACATTCCTGAATTCCCAAATAGACAATTCAGATATACAGGGTAGTGTCCTATGAGAGAGAAAAATATTGCGTCATAGTAGATTGTAAGTGGAGTAGAATGCTGCAAAAATTAATAGTTTTCTATCCTAACTGAGGCCGTCGTTAAAATACAATTTTTTTCTTAAAAAATGACTTTTCCGTTAAAAAAATTCCTCGTTCCAATGCATTTTTCATCAGAATTTTTATTAAAGTCGTCTAAAGAATGAGGCTTTTACTGACGTACAGTTGATAGCCGTTTCGATGGAACGAACCTGTAAGATTTCAACATTAGAAAATCTTTTAAGAATTTCATAAATACATTACGATGCGACAAAAATGACCAGATATTGAATTTATAAAAAAAACCGGCTTATTTAATAACCTTTAGAATGGTATGCTTAGTTGGATCGGCAAGTTATTTTTGATACCGCAAAACGTGCATCGTTGGGAAATTGAAAAATTAACTGAAGGGGGAGAATTCATTTTGGGGGTATGATCGAACATACTCCTCGAAAAGAATGTTCAGCACCTACCAAGCACAACATTCTACAGCTTGATTTTTCCGCAGATATATAGTGTTGGGATGGTGCAAAAATATGCACGTTTTCAAAAAGCAATCAAAACTGCTTTTAATTTTCTTAAAATAAAGAAAATTTATTCGAAATATTATCTATCACAATCTATATATCTTAGTCAACGTGTAATAAGCGTTTTTACTTCTCTGACATAAAACTCTTTATTTCGAATCATAATAACGAATTTGAAGACGTTTTCGGCTCTCTAATAATTTTATCATATAAGAAGTGATTGAAATGCCTACAAAAGTGGAAGTCTGTGGGCGAGAGGTCGGGAGAATATGGAGGGTGCGGTAAGGTTTCGTTTCATATACTAAGTCCTTAAATTTCTGCAGGGTTGGCATTACGACATGTGGCCTGGCATTATCGTGAATAAGAATCGGCCCCATACGATTTACCAATGCTGGACAAGGACGTTGCAGTGTCCCGTGGCACTTCTTAGCCATATTTCTCTGTTGTGATAGATTCACCATAATCTAGAAAATTATAGTGAACAACCCCAGTAGTACACCACCAAACAGTCGCCATAAACATTTTTTTGGTGCAGATTTGGATTCGGGATGTGTTTTGGCACTTCATCGTTGTGAAACCAATGACCTATACGCCTCCTGTGATCGTACAGAATCCATTTCTCTTCGCATGTGATGATTCGATCGAGAAATGGATCGTTTTGGTGGCGTAACAAAAGAGACGTGCAAATTTCAAAGCGTCGATTTCTTTGGTCTTAGGTTGGTTCGTGCGGCACTCTCTTCTCGAACTTCGTTACTTTACCGATTTGCGGTACTTACGTTAATTTTCTTCAATCGCGATTTGAGTCTATGCGACCTTCCCTGTATTCGATATTGAAATATCCAAGACGTAATCTGTGAAACCATTGCTTCATCGTGCATTTGTTAATGCTTCCCCTCCAAACTGTATCATCTTAAGCACGGTTTGAGCCGCAATTCGCCGAAATTTGACGAAGATCTAGTTTGGACATGTCTACATACAGTCCAGCGTTATCATGCATTAACACGAGTTGTCTCCAATAAATGGAAAGAATGGGACCACAGCGTCCAGAAGAATTTTCTCAAAATAACTTAGTGTGATCGAACATCCATTCGGTATGATAATTAGTTCGGTACGGACGTTGACTCCACCCCAGATGTCTGTAGCCGTCGAATATCAAGGTGGACCACTTCTCTTCGATCGAAACTTCCGGACTTACTACCCAGGTGTAGGGGTAGGTAATATACAGTACTGGATTACTAACACCCTATAAAGGTAAGTACCAAGTTATTAATGTTATGTTCACTTTTCAAGCTAACTGTTAATAATTTATTCCTAGTTTTTATGGAAAAGAAACAAAGAAACTTTTATTTTTATTTTATTTTATTTATTTATTTTTTTTTTTTGAGTGCAGAAACAAATGAGAGCCTGGTTATTTGATCATCATCATCATAATATATTTTTACTTTTTACCGTTGCTTGTTTACAGATTCTGAATTAATCGCGTACCCTGTTATGTTGCAAATATACTTGAAATGTCGTTAACAAAAGTGGTACGTTTTGTTTTATTCTGTTTGACACATTCTACAATTTTGATAAGATCCGTCGTTATGCGGGGCCTCAAAGAGAGTATAGTCTGAGAGATGGCTCTATATTATTTTTTATCTGTGGAAGAACAGTCGTTAATAAGGATGAATTGGCGTGCTAAATTTGTACTGTCATGGGTGAAGGTTTTTATCTCAAAAGTCTTCTAGGTCCAAACGTTGGATGTGTGTCGCCAAGTATGACAAGAAATGCACAAAGATAGACAGTATTTTAGCCTGGACGAAATTATGATTTATTTTATTGTGGTTTTCTTTTGGAGTGAAGAATGTGATTTAACACTCTACGACGATGGGAGGTTGTCTTGCATCCTCAGAACGAAAGTGTTTCATATTTATCAAAAGCAAATCGGATTACTCTCTGCAAACAAATGCTCGTAGGGGTGGATTATGTGTTTCCTAGCAGGGAGGTCTCGTGTATTTCCAAATGTTTTTCATCCAAATGTTTAAATAAGGTTCTTGAGACTTAATGAGAATATTCCCAAGATCTCAAGGTTTTAATAATGAGTTAAATGTGATATAAAGCAACGGAGAAATAGAAATTAATTTTTTATTATATTAAAAGTTGCATTAGTATTATATTAAAAGTCCATTTTCTATTGAAATAGTATTAACCATATTTTCGCAAAAGGTTTTCGACTAGTAATAATTTAGTAGTTTTGTCCAAATTAATAATCTAGAGTTTCTCCAAGTCCAAACAAAGAGTATACTATCTATTTATTGAATTAAAATCAGCTTTTGATGGCGTCGATCTTTTGTTTCTTTCCTGAAACTAGGTAATTTGGGATTTTACTTTAAGATGACTAGTGCGTTGAAATCATTATTTTCAGTGGGATCTTACTGTATTAGTGGTCAGTAAGGGCTTTCGTAGTATTTTGAGATGCATTGTGGATTTTGAAACCTATCAGAAATCTCCCACATTTAGATGATATACTATAATGGCAGTGGATTGAAATCCCTACAAAACAAAAAAGAGTTCATGTCAGAGCCAAGCCTCATAGATTCCTTCCGATGAAGTACAGTCATCTTTGAAAGAAAAGAATCAAGATAAGATTCCATTTGGAGATATTATTACTATTAGATAGTAGAGATATTATTACTATATGTGGGGTGGAACATTTTGAAAATAAGGTATGCCAGTGGGAGAACCAGATCGTATTTTGTTTTATTATATCTAGAGGTGAAGACGGGAATCAAGAAAATTTAGGCTTTTCAGGATATTTAGTTATATAATGTGAAGTTTCAGTGTAAATACATACGGTCCGTGGATGTCTTGAGGTGCTTGGGAGGGGAGGACAAAAATTTTTTTGATGAAAAAATTCAGAAATTTCCCAACTACGACATACTGCTGATATCCCTAAACTTGGTATTCATAGAACAGCACAAACAGCAGCGCCGATTGCGCAAAGGTTTAGGCGTTGACACGGCACTTATCACCTAAGTTAAAGGTCCCGGGTTCAAATGTTCCTTTCAGTAAAATTGGCATAAAATAAGCTCTAGACTCGAATTGTACAATAAAAATATGGGATTTTCATTTCAAATAACAAAGATTGTGTCATTTCCCAGCTAGATGAGATAGCTATGTTGAATTATACATACTACATTTTAACTCGTAAAACAGCTGTTACAGGATCAAGACCTTTTCACATTTAATACAAATCACGAAGTAAGAATAACCAAAGTTAAATCACAAACAAAATGGACAATAAAAAAGGAAAAATTGATGTAAAGATTCTTGTTCATTACAAAACTATAACGTGAGAGAGAATGGAACGGATTCCAAAAAAAAGATTCAATCGGCGAGGATAGAACGAATGAATGATTTACATGGCGTCTATAATGAATTGGAATTGCTAAAATTACGAGTGTATTTAATTACGAAAGAATTTGAGGAACTTTCTAATTCTTCAAAGTCTAAGTCTTCAACTCTTGCCTGCTATGAAATGAAATACCAAAGAAATTTAACTTTTAATATTGACCTTCTTTTCTTTATTAAAGATAATATAATTACCAGATTTCCGATTTGGGTTATTAAATAATCGCTCAAATTATTCATCTTCTATTTTTGGCCACACCACCGACCGCAAAGTTTTTCTCCTCCGATCCCTTATGTCTGTTAATGCAGAATAGAATGGCCCAAAATTTAGCATTGCCCCCATTCATATGTACATAATAATACTAAAATAATAATAAAAGTTCCCATCGTTGCCTGATATTTTCTCGTTACCTGACACTCAACTTAGAAATAATTTATTCGTAGTTTTTTATTATATTCAAGCAGTTTCCCACTAGTTTTGAGATGATGTAAAAAATTACGAGCTGCCAGGCTAACTGGCAGTATTATTGTTGTTGCACCACTGAGATTTCGGTTATTTACTTCATGTGCATATTTTTCTAAGGCTACCAGTTTGGTCTGAAAGTTGTTGTTGGTCCACAGCGACCCCTTGTGATGTTAATTTACTTAGGTTTTTCTTCTGAAAAACCATCCATCACTCATGGCTCCAAGAGATGACATGAACAGGATGTTTGAATTTAACCAAAAATTCCGAATATATCTGGGCCAAAAAGGAAAGGGAAGGAAAGGGAAATAACTCCCTCAAAAATGGCACCATCCTTTGATACATACATGGATCTAGAACACAGGAAGGTGCGGGGGCAGGAGTATTTGGACCCGGAACCAAATACTCAGAACCCATGGGAAAACACACCAGTATCTTCCAAGCTGAGATTCACGCAATTGAAAGATGTATCCAATTCAATCTATCCAAAAACAAGAATATAGCTATCATGTCAGATAGCCAAGCAGCCATCAAAGCACTAAGCTCAAATACCATTAGTTCAAGGATGGTGCTGAACTGCAATACCAAACTAAATATATTAGGTATGCAGAATAAAGTCAGCCTCTGCTGGGTCCCAGGACATATGGGAGTAGAAGGCAACGAGAAAGCGGACACCCTTGCAAGGAAAGGGGCTGCCACACCGCTGATAGGACCCGAACCCTTCTGTGGCATAGGAATCCACACTATTAAAGAATATCGCAGACAGAAGGACAAAAAGAAAATAAGTAAACTTTGGAATTCACTTATTGGACATAGACAATCCAACAATCTTCTAACCAATTTTGGCAAGAAAGAAATCACAGAATGTGTCAAAGGAAGCAGGAACAGACTGCGAATCCTAACAGGATTCCTGACAGGACACTGTAAATTAAATGGACATCTAAAGAAAATTGGAACAATCCAAGATGGCACATGTAGATTCTGAAAGGAAGCAGAAGAGACACCAACATACTTACTAACAAACTGCGGAGGAAGTGTTTTGGGATGTACAATGTGACCATAGAAGAGCTTCAACCACTGAAACCGGGCCTATTAATCAAGTTTCTTGATGAAATAGGACTCACCGATGTGCTTTAGGCAGAGCACGGGGGATACAATAGGTCTTAAAGGGCGCAGTATACTAGACCCTGAAATTACATCTACATCTAGGTTTTTCTTTAGTATTCAGCTTATCTATAA
Source organism: Cimex lectularius (assembly GCF_000648675.2). Classification (NCBI taxonomy): domain Eukaryota; kingdom Metazoa; phylum Arthropoda; class Insecta; order Hemiptera; family Cimicidae; genus Cimex; species Cimex lectularius. The sequence goes on along the minus strand of NW_019392753.1, from coordinate 661,418 downwards.
AATGGGCCTAAAAATTGTCAGAATATAATCTCTAACCAAATATAAAATCGCATGAGCGCTATAAATAAAAGAATAGAAAAGGAAACTAATTTTGGGGATTAACTAGTAGTGTATATATATTTGTCAAAAAACACCCCACCTGCCTTTACAATATCAGTTTGAAGAATGATTTGGAGTTATTTAAACGCCGCCTCTATTTAAATAAGGAAGAATATTAAGGCCTGGCATACTTGAAATCCTATTGGGTAATTGGGTATTTTAAACATGCACATCAAAGCGATTGCACCCCGAGGACTATCACTGAATAACACTTAACGGCAGAACTCAATGCCTTTAAATAAATTATTTCCCCCGCGGCGAGGGATTTACCATTCCCGTAGCTATCGACTTTGAAATTACTTCACGAAAGCTCACTCTGCTTGAGAATCAGTTTGAGAAAGAAACTCTCCCTACGATTGTGGAAAGAAGTAAAACCACAGTTTTATACGAAGGCGTTTATTTGAATGTAATCCTTGCAGTTTTGTTAAAATCGAAAGAACGGCGTGTATTTTATACTTGATGATGTAGTGATGTGGGGACGGGTAGCGTGAAGAAAACGCCAGGGGCGACGGTAGGAATTACACCCACGACCAAGGTCTTGTAGCCGAGAATCTGCCACTCTGACCACGAGGCTACCACGGTTCACAATTTATTATTACAGCATGGCCTTTTATTTAGGTTTGTTTTATAAAATTAAAAGCTGGTAAAAAGAAATCGTTTTTCATTTATGGATTGTAAGAACTGCGCTTTAAAATATATTTTTGAAAATGTTATAAAATCGCTTAGATCGATCGTTAAACGAGAGAAACAGGAGAGAGGAAAGGAAAGAAAAAAGGAAAAAGAGAGAGAGAGAGTGATCTCTCTCTCCCCCACCCTTTCTATATATATATATATATATATATATATATATATATATATCTTTTTATTCTTCTCTCTCCTTATACATCTCTCCCACTCACTGTTTCTATCGCTGTCTTTCTATTCCTCTCTCTATGTATATATATATATATATATATATACATATATATAGATGTAGTAATGTAACAGTGAGTGGGAGAGATGTATAAGGAGAGAGAAGAATAAAAAGATAGAGATAGATAGATAGAAGAAGAAGAAAAATAAAAATAATTTATTCTGAGACAGCAGTGTCCCTTAAAATAATACATAGGTTAAATTAAAAGTTATTAACATTTTGACGCAAAATAAACCTTGTCGTGTTGATCAACATAATAACAATGGGATTATAAAAACAAAACACAAACTGGTTAAAATTAAAATGAGTTACTCTGAAAATTAATAGAAAATAATAATTTCTGAGTAAAATTAAACTGTGGTTAAATAGACCCTGTTTGGAGGGTGAGGTGATGTTTCAAAGAGATAAGGGATGCGGCAGTGCGGATAATTAGAGGGAGGGAGTTCTAAAATTTTGGTGCTCGGACAAGGAAGGACAAGTTTAAAAGTGAATGTTTTATCCGTCATCATTAGGCCACATAGATATGAGGGGGTATAGCAGGAGTGGAAACATGATTTGAATCGGACGAACAGGATAATGTAATGAGGACGACGGGTATTAATGGCCTGATAAAGGAAGGAACCAAGGAAATGTTGACTTCGGGAAGAGGGATAGAGCCAGCCGAATAAGGCCGTGATATCCTGGACACTCGGGGATGCCGAAAAAGATAAAGATTAAACATTAAAGATGTCCAGGTCAGAAGGTTTGCTGATGATGAGTGCTGGCTGTCCATCTCCCTGTCTGCAGCACACTTGACCATTTCTAGAGCCAGACATATTTCCATGTTCCAGCTGCTTTACACTGACGAGCAAACCAGTAGACATGTTTTGTAGTGGTTGCATTTCTCCAGCAATGTAGATTGGGTGGTTTTCTGTAGTATTCCATTCGATATGTCGTGTCTTTTTAAAAAAAGATAGTTCCTACTCACAGTAAGTTATTTTCCAACTAACCGGATTCGAGCCCTTAGCTCATCGTCAAGTTGAAGGATTTCTACAACCACATGAATTGCAAAAGTGAACCCGCCGATACCCCCGCCAACGCGACGTTCCAATGAGAAGCTGGTTTTTTAATGGCGTTCAATTTGAACGTGCGAAAAGCGGGAATTATAACACAAGTAAATATTATAATGGTAAATACTGTAAGAAATTAATTGTAAATTAGTGATAAAAGATTAAAAAATTAGAATAATGAATTAATATTATTACATTATTATAAAAATAATAACAATTAAAATAATTAATTTAATTATTTGGATGTTTAATATTATTTATGTACATATTTAAAACGGGAGGTAGATCAAAATCTATTATATTATCAATGCATTTATCTCCATGTTCAATTTTACATTTTTTAATTCAAATTTCTCAAACCAATCTAGTTCTCACCCCTCGTTGAAAGTATGTAAGACGGTTGTATTTAAATTTTAATTGAAATTATGTTTTGTTTCTTTTAGATGGTCCTTAAATTCCGAAAAATTTGTTCGATTTAGGCAAGTGTTCTTTTACTCTCGTTTCAATTTATCTACCGCTTTTTCCTACATATTTAATATCACAATCATTACAATTAAGTTGGTAAACTCCCCTTTTTGCCAAGTCGTCTACCTTGTCTTTAGGTTTTGAGAGGATGTTTTTAAGTGAACCCATACTTCTAAAAGCTATTCTAAAACATTCTCGTTTAAAAATTTTACTAAATTTTTCCGATAATTCACCAATGTATGGCAAACAACGGAAACCGCGCCAACTGATTCATTTGGGGTGGGGTGGCTGAGTCCTATTGTTGATTCTTTTAAAGTTATTTTTTTATTCTTTTAACTAGCAACCTATCAATAAATATTTCTAGTTACCCATTGTTTTTTGCTAAGGTTTTAATAGTTTCTAATTCTTTTTAATAGTTCAGGTGTTAATGGAAGTTTTAACATACGGTCTATGAGCCAAATGAAACCAGCAGCCTTTTGGGACCATGGGTGGGAAAAATCCGCTGATATCATAGTATTTGTAGTTGTGGGTTTTCTATATACGTCTATTTCTTTTAGGTTTTGTACGTTTCGCTTTGTATAACACAGACTGTTCAATAATTGGTAATGGTTGGCATGCTGATTTTTTAACAAAACTTAACTCGGAATGGGAAATTCAATTTTATTTTTAGTTAATTCAATGTCCGTACATACAACAATATACATTATGATTTTTAATTTGATTAATTTGTAGTGAATTGTGTATGAAAAATGAGGCTCTGTAGAACTAAAGGCTAGTTGTGCAACATTTGTTGATTTCCCAACGTTTCATCCAATTACAATACGCATAGAATAAAGATGGTAAAGTTACGAAAACATTTATGCTATCCGCTTGATGAGAAAATTAGGTCATTTCCTACATACTACATATTTACATACATACATACAACTTTTCACCACTGAGAAAGAGCATTGATTTAAAGCGCTTTATCGATTAAGTTGAATTGTCTCACAATATGATTTTTTTATTTGAAAGCAAACACCATTATGCTCTGGGAGATATTCTCCTTTATTTGGAACAGCAAATTTTTTACAATATTTGTTTATTATAGATGGTTATAATAAGGTTTTCAATGACAACTAAATCGCTGAGTGATTAACATCAGAATTTAAGGTTATAATTTAAGATTTAAATGGAAATTATACTTCAATGTTAAAATGATTTATTTGTACACTAAATAACAAGATTATATCTTGCCCTCTCAATATGCTTATTAAATCATTCTCAATTTTCGATATTGGACTTTGCATGGTATGGCGATTTGGGAGTCTTCAGCAAAGCGTTGAGAAAGGAAAGAAGGGGGACGAAGGAGGAAACCTGAGAAACACCCTGCTTTACACAAACCTATTCAGCACAATTATTACACTTACACTATTTACATGAAAATGTGCAAGAAAATTTACATGAAATGATCACCCAAATCAAGATTTTAAAAAAATACATGTTAATCATTTTAAAAATGAAACTGTACAGCATAAAGAAACGAAAAAGGTGTTCTACAACAAAAACAAGCGAACTGAATATAAATTATTTCATTGGATTCCCACTCATTAAAGTGCTAAAAAAAGCCGAGTAAAGCAAAATGTAAAATAAACACTTTAAACACTTTTGTTGTATACAGGGGAGATGGCTAAGTGTGAACAACTGTCACGAGCGTCCTGTGGTTAGAGCACAACGCGGATATTTATATTTATAACGAGATACTGTGTCCATTTGCATTTGGTAGAATTACTAAATAGGATTAGCTACCGTTATTGAATTATTGATGAATTTTATGCACCGAATTAGTATAGGGGCCGTTTTCTCGGAGGCGCAATATAATCAAGGCCTAGTTCTCTTAAGTCAGAGGAAACACGGGCTACAAACGAAAATCAAACAAGCACTCAACCTATCATCACTACCGCCAAATTTGTGAATACCACTGTAATTTTGCCAATTAAACGTTTATGGTGAAAACAAGTTATACTGTATTACAATTAATGTATGTGTTCCATAAGAATGTTTTTCGTTTTGATTGTCAGTTACGATATACCCTATTTATTCTAATTATTAAGTCCTAAATAATTTTATTATTGTTAGAGTTTTATTACCGTTATTTATTTATTGCATAATTAAACATAGGTTTAGGTTTAGGATTCCGGGCTATTTTCCTCTTCTTAGTAAGAAAATTTTATATAATATAAATAGATAGAAAATAAAATCAAGGAAAAGTAAATGTGCAAGGGGAAACCAGCAAGGGAAGACCTTTTGTTTTAGGTTTTAAAATGAAAATATGGTCCCTTCAAAAACAGACCAGCGGTCTCGCCTGAAGGAAAGATCGTTGGGTAGTATTTTTATCCTATTTATTCGAAATCCCTTAGATATACAAATTCGATTAAGCTAAAGCGTTTGTCCGCCGGTATGGGGTCTTCCTCAGGTACGGCGCGGTGGTGGAAAGGGTAAAAAAAATGTCAGTTACGATAGATATACACTGATAGATAGGCAAAAAATTCCACCCAATTGTAATATAACTTGATTTGTATATATTTCTATCTATTAATCAATGTTTCAGGTTTTGTAACGTTTAGTAATTGAATCTTTGTCTAAAAATGTAAAAAAAAGTAAATTGCTAAGGAAAATGACAAATTTAAAAAAATCAACAAATAAAAAAATAGATAAAATTTGTCTTAGTTAGATTTTTAATTAACGTTTCAATATCGCGTATTTTCTCCATTTGCCAAAATTACATATGGAAGATGCCTCAGCAGTCTGTAAATGTCTCAGTTCTACCAGTCTGTAAATATCTCTCTGCTGGAGGTTGCCTATTCTTCACGAAGAGTCCTTTCAAGATCGTGGAGTATATCAGGAAATGATGGACGTGCTCTTATTTGTATTTTGAGGTTATCCCATAAATGTTCGATGGAGTTCAAGTCTGGACTGGAGAACGGGCTGTCCTGGATAAGACGCTGATGTTATGCTGTTGAAGGGAAGTTTGTCCCATGCGTGCGACATGTGGACGGACATTATCGTGCACTAGAATTGGATTGTTGCTGTTTTCATCAAGGATAGGCAACGCTTGCTGTTCTAAAATTTCATCCATATAGCGAGTGGTCGTCAAAGACCCTCCAACAACCAACTCTGTGCGACTCTACACTGAAATTCCCGCCCACACCAACACTGAGCTACGTTGTACAGGTTGGCTCTGGGAAAAAATACAGGCTTCGTACCTTTCATTACGCCTTCTCCACACTCTTTCAAGACTATCTGGAGATCGTAGAGCAAATCTAAACTCATCAGTATAATGTACAGCAGACCAATCGTCCAAAGATCTGTGTATTCTGGGCAATTCTGGTCCTCTTATGGGTCGAAAAGCCATCAGTCCATATTGAATTAATCTTCCAGCAGTGCGTTCAGAAATTTGAACACCTCAAATTCCTGGAGCTGATGAATCGCTTGAACAACAGTAAGGTGCCGGTTTCGCAAAAATCTCCAACTCAAAAAACGGTCATCCTGTTACCCTAAGGCGTTCAGAAACGGGCCATCTATGGTAGGACCCAGTTTGAGTGCAGGTTTTTGCCTGTCGGTGAATTTGAGTGGTTTTATATGGAATCGGATCGATGGCTCAAACCAATGAGTTTTCTAAAGTCGAAGTTCGTAAAAAAGTAACATATGCTAACTTCAAAATTACGATGGAATGGAATCCTCTTTTTCGTCCTACTGGTAATAACAGGCATTTTTTTCTGGTGCTCCGAGTCTAATCTATTACTACTACATATGGTTTTGAAGTTTGCAGTGCCCAGTCAGCAGTACTACCATCATTCTAGACCTATTACATTCTAAGTTTAGGAGTGCTGCTTTTTGTTTCTGTGATGGTTTTTTTCATGGACTACAATCCCATTGAACTGCTTTTTCTTAACACATAGTCTTGTGGATTTTGGTTTTTGGGAATTTGGTATGGCGCAAAAGTGTTTAGGGCTGACAGGTGTCCCCATCGAACTTTCCCTGGCAAATTTTCCTTTGTAAGTTAAAGTGACTAAGGAGGATTACTGACATATATTTCAAAAGTCTGCAATGTGAAATATGGCTCCGGCTGAGGCTGATCTGACAATTCCATTGACTTTCAAAAGTGTTAATGAATTTAATTTTAACATAAATTGAACCTATTCATCAAACTAGTTATTTTTTATATTTAATTTATTATTATTATTATTTTTTCTTTAGCCATAATATGCTGTGATATAAGATAAAATAAACAGCTCAAATGCATTAAGACGTTAAAGTAAAAAGTAAAGTAATTCCTGTGATAGAGAAAGGCTTTTAACGTGAAAATATACGTTAGGTCTCACGCCTTTCGATATTACCTTCAATTAAAATTACATCGATCGTGCCAGGATTGGAATCTAGAACCTCTAGGGTGGAAAATACGAGTCGGACGCCCTATGCATTCAGGCACTTCGGTCCCCAGCATTACGACACTACTTACATATAATATTATTATGAAACAAGTAAAACGAATTTAAAAAAATTAAATGATCTGATTAATCGCCTTTTTAAACGTTCACAAATGATAGTCCCACTATATTTTTATCAACGTAAAAAGAAATCGACCCAGTAATCGCTTAAGTAACATGGCGTCCGAGCTCGATCAGTCCAATGTGTTATTTCACAAATGGGAAAATGTTGCAACATTGTACTGGTATACTGACGACTCCAAAATCGACGAGGGTACGGGAGCTAGAGTCTTCGGGATGAACCCAAAGACCGAACTGACGGTAAACCTAGGTAAATATTCCACAGTTTTCCAGTCTGAAGTCATAGCGATTGAACAATGCGCAAGAGAAATAAATAGGCTAGGAATACATTACATATACATACATACCTAGGCAGCACGTAGCAGTTAGCACTAGCCTCATGCGAGGCGAAGGCATAGAGTGTTTGGTACTGCATGGAGGCCCTGACGGAAGTCAATGACACTTGATGATCATACCCATCATGAATGATCTGACCCTGGCATGGGTCTTTGGACATTCGGGGCATAGAAGCAACGAAATTGCTGACTTGTTGGCCAAAACGGGGGCAAACTCTCTGGGTCCTGAACCCTACTGTGGTAGCAACCTGCCACAAAAGAGGATACATCGAAAAATGGATCCTTAATGAGTCCAAAACTGGGTGGAGCAATACCACCGGTACGACACACGTGAAGAGATTCACAGAAGGACCATCCGCAAACTTACAAAGGAATTACTGCCACTTAAGAAGGCACATGCACATGATAGGAGTACAGACAGAAGAAACACTTTGCAGATACTGCCAGGAAGAGAAGGAGACCGCAGAACACATTCTATGTTTCTGTGAAGGTCTATGTAGGTGCAGGTTCTTGCAACTAGGACAAGAAAAACCACAAGCTAGATCGTACACTATGGAGCCGCTGGCAAAGCTGTGCAGGCAGATTAATAACCTGAAACTGGCCAGTGAGTTGTAAATAACAGGGGAGCACAATAGATCTATTAAGGTCGAGGTGCAGTAGGCCTTGTGGCCGCCTCTTTTATCCCTATCCCTGCACCATTATATGGTGAAAAAATGACTCAAATATGTAGAACAATTTTATTAAAAAACTACAATAACAATATGGGATTTTCAAGCTGTTACACTGTCTTAAGTAATTATTTTGTTTATTACAATTCAGCAGAATGAGTAAAAGGCAATTATTTGAGGCGCGATCACGCACTCTATATCACATTATCATCACAATTACATTTCTTTCGTTCCCTCTTACCATGTTACGTGCTAGAAACAAAAAAAAATTGACAAATTACTTTTTAATGTACGTTTAATTTATATTTTACGCTCGCTACGTCTTATAAAGATCTTAAGAAGAAACGCAATGGACACACCAGTATTCTTTCAGAATAATTAATAATCAAATGATACAATTTAACAGCAGAAAAGGAGGTAACGAATTTTTAAAAAGATAAAATCTCGAGGGTATGAAGCGGCTAAGACTGGGATGTGCCAAGGGATTTGACCACCGCGATCAGGCAAAACATGCATTAAATACGTGATTAAGGGCTATGACACACGTAGCGGTTTTGACGGAAGCAGATTTTTTCGTAGCTGACACTCGATGCGGTTTCACTAGGGCTATCGAGCCGTTACTTCAAAGGAGCCGATCAGTCCCGTTCTTGTCGTTTTCTTATATTGTCAAATATTATAGTGAACTATACTCTATTAAGAAAGAACGAAAAACAGTTGAATATGGATTCACCAGACTGCAAGGGAAAAACAAAACAAAAAAACACTTCAATAATTTGTGTTTCGAATTGTGATATCAAAAAGATAGAAACTTTCAAAAGGTATAAGCCATGATCGGATTGACTTTCAAGCAAGGCTGACGGACAAGGGCACAACATGGAATGTTTGCAAATAATTGGAGTGACAACATCAGTGGCGTATGTTTGCGGCAATCAGGACATGGATCATCCCTTGTTCCACTGCCTTACACTGAATGCAAAAAGAGCTAAGCTGATACGACACCTTCGGCTGAATTGATCGGACTGGCCGTATACTCAAATAAACCCATATGAAAACGTTATAACAACAGGGGTATCTACGATGTTTGTTAGTTGTTAACTCGTGTTAACTCGCATAGAGAAATGTCCAGAAAAAACGGCAACGTCCCCTTCCTTTCTTAGCATGTTATTTTTTCAGCAATGCTGCGCATGGCGAGGAACGTAGACCTATAACAGACCTTGAAGGCTTGTTGTTGTCTGTTATGGTATTGTTTTGTGTTAAATTGTAAGATGCCAGAAGTTAGTAAAAACGAAAATTAATCAACTCTTTCATTCGAAACGCTATCTATGCACTCGAAAAGTACTAACAAATGACACGCTTCAATTCGTGCCGACATACTTAACTCGTATCCTAACTGGTGAATAGCCTACTACTTTGTGGGATAGGTGTTTGTGTCAACTATTAATGAGAATGTAAGGACAAAGAAAACGTATTAGTCTGTTTTAATTAATGTGTATTTAAAAACAAAAATACGTGTAAACAAAAAACATACAAAAAAAACTGTTAAATTCATGGCTGCCATGTTGGTTACCTATGCCCTAACCCCCTATAACCTATACCCTAGCAATGAGACCACACCGCTATTTCATTCGACTTAACATGTAACATTGGCCCTACCCTGTTAGATCGAGCAATGTTAACTAGCCGATCCTTACAAGTCTACGTCATCATTTTTCTCGATCTAACAGGACCTAGCAGAGTTAACAGGGTTAATACAAATATCGTGAATACCCCTAGTATTTAAACTATTCGCCAAAAATTGTAACTCGCAGGAAATGAACAATATATAATTAATTATAAATTTAATTTTATAAATAAGATATATAATAGATGTAAAACTTTATAGTGTAACTATATTACATGTAATATAATATTGGTTTATGAAGAAAATAAATTCATAAATAAATGCAAAAAAATCAAGTTAAAAACAAAATAGAAAACAGATGGTTTAAGTGTAGTGGGCGCAAAGCAAATACGTGTGGCAGGGGGGATGGAATACTACAAAACCATTCCAGGATATATGCGTACAAAACCGACTGGGGGAGGGGGGTCTTCTCGTCCAGCTCGGTTTCAAAACCGCCAGGCAATACGCAATACGCAAAGAAATAACCCACCGACTCGCTTTTCCTCTCGGTAAACGCTTCGGTGAAAACCTCTACTTATGGCATAGCCCTAAAAGAAAGTGTAGCGTCGGTGGATCGGATCGCCAGAGAAGCTGTCACTTATCAAAAGCAGAGTCTACGGGTGGCCCTAGAAGGGTCTGTACTCGTAGAAAAGTGCTCATCCTCACTCGATTACGCTCCTCGTCGAAATTACTCTGCCGGTTTCTGCGCGACGAACCATACCACCACTATTAATAAAGCTGTCGTACATAAGATATCAACTTGCTGTTGATCGGAAAAACATTTTGCCATAACTGTGTCATTTTTTGACCAACTTAAAATCCGATTTTCCGCGTAAAAAATCCTTAAAATCGATGTGCCAAAAATTTGAAACTAGACTAAAAATATTGAATACGTATTTTTTGTCTTTTGATAGCGTCAAAAGAAATTCAACCGGGACACTCTTTATAAACCAGTACATAATTAGTTATCAACTGCTAGAAAAAGAAACAAATGGAACAAGACAACGTCCCCTTCTTTTCTTAGCATGTTAAATGTTATTTTTTCAGCAATGCTGCGCATACGCGTACAGAGTAGATGTTTTTCAGCGATGATAGTTTCAATAGATTTATACAGGGTAAAAGTTATAGGTGGTGTTGAAAATTGATCATATACGACATACTCCATACGTTAAAAGAACAATACCATATAATTAATCTGACATTTGCCATGGAGACAAGCTTTTTCTTGACAACCTGCAAGTGAAGTCAAATCACTAAGAATTGGTTTTTACTCCCGACTTCAATTATTTCTTTTATTAAAGTTCAAAGGATAAGGTTATAGGTTGGGGACTTTCAAACGAGATTTCAGAACCCTTTTTAGCTTGTCAGTGTTATCGTTATCTTATTCCCGAAATGAACTTATGACCCAATATCGAAACTTACAGCACGTGATCGTTGAGAAGAATTAACCTAAATACAATGTCAGTTTCAAGTTCGAAGTTTTCTCGTGGTAAGTGTATCGATGCGGCCATCTCCATTTTCCTCCTGTACCGTGGATTTGGATTTTTTGGCTGAAACTTTCTTCGCTTCGGAGATTGCAGCGAGTTTTCGCATGGGCTTTGAGGTTAATTGACAATTGTAGAGACGGCCGAAAGCCACCACTATTCGCGCTAGTCCTCTGTCTAGGTCTTCTCCTGATGAATTCGATGATTTTTCGTTGTGTTTAATCTCCGTAACCCGACAAGATTATTTTCGCTCTGAAATAATATTTATTCTACCGTTCAATATCCTATGGGGGGCGTCGGTGGCCGCAATGGTTTAGGCGTTGACACGGCGTTCATCACTGTAAGGTAAAGGTCCCGGGTTCGATCCAGCGGCCCTGCATTCGAACCCGACATACATACTTTTTCAAAAACACCGACACCCAGAGGGTTGATATGACCTCTGCTGTTGCGAACCCTCGTAAAAAATATCTTATGTAATGTAGCATATATAATTTAGCCGTCGGTATCATTAATTGAAATTGCGAATAATAAAATACAAATATACAACATTCGTTCCACTTGTCCAACGAACAAAACGGTCATGAGCCAAATACGGGATGATATCTTTTTCCTATGAGTGTAGGATTTGAAAATATAATTTTATCCGTAATTTTATTAACATCGTACTGATGGAGATTTGTAATGAAATATTCAACTTTTTGATATGGTTAAGCATATTAAAAACAAGCGACAAAATCAATATATATTTAACATTGAGCATTATAATCACTGCGTTACAAAATCAAATGCAGCCCGGCAACGTGATTCGCAAAACACATTTTTGGAAGTCACGTGTGATTACATTAAAGTTTAAAAATAACACTAAGAACATTTTGTATAAATTTTGCACCATGCAACAAAACCGTTAAAAAGACTTAGTATGAGTTCATTTTCCCGAGCCTCAACACGTCCTGAAATATGTTTTTTACGCAATAATATTTTAACCCTGTATAGCTGTGTTTTTATGTCATATCGGGCTTTATTTATTTTACAGTTTACAGAAACGTGTTAAATGGAAAGTGTCTTTTTCCGTTTAACAACTGAATACACCCTCCCCGCTGACGATGGCATCCCCCCTCCAAACATTTCACACGATAATCCCTAACGGAAAAGTAGGTATTTTTTCGTTGTTACGTTGTCATTGGTTAGCCGTTCAATGGTTATATCAGTTCACAAATTTATAACAAATATTTAGTCCTAAGGGGTTAGAAATTTGCAAATTTATGTCTTTATATACAAAAACAACACTTTTTATCACACAAAAAGAAAGAGATACCACAAAAACTTACCTATGCACTATCACTTATCAAAGGTAGAGGGAGTAGTGCAGGAATCTACATACCAAAATTAGGAATCAGCATCTCCTCCCCTCTTGCCAATAGCACCTCGGTTTTTCAGGCGGAAATCTGGGCCGTCAATGTGTTGTTAGTTGTTATTATTAATTTGTTCGTTAACGTTCATTTTGGTCTACCTATCATCACTTTCAAGGTTAGGCAAGTGACAGGTTAGATGGACCTAATGCAACGATGCTAACGGCAAAAATACACGGAAAAATCTCAAGGTTTTCATTGTTTGCGGTGCATACAAGGTAAACATTATGTTACTTTTGTTCTAGATGTACGCAGGATAGTCAAATATGAAACAATGTATTATAAAATGTTCTGACCCATCGACCCCTAATGGGTACTTTAAGCACTTCTCTATGACTGGAATTACCACAGATTAACGATTATTGTCATTAGTATATGTAATTTTTTATGTCGTATCGATATGTTAAACATTTATGTAAAGCCAGCAGTCATAAAGAGCAATAAAACCTTTCCCTGGACCATCTAGGTGCCAATTTTCAGGCGGCTCCTCCGCCCTAGTCCTCCGACAAAGACTACCAGCCAATAAACCGGACAGTCAGTTATCTTTCACAATATATCGTAGTCAAATGTAATTATCAACACATTTAAACGGTTGTTTTCATATGCGAACGCCTCCATCCATTGCTATAGGGTAATTGACAGTTTAAACACTCGGCTGTTATTGGGCACAGTGTCCAGCCTATAATGATCCATAATATCGTTGTTATTGCCTCTGGGGACTTAAATGTGATAATATTCTGTCGATATTAATATGTACATCGCCAATTGAATTTGTACGATTTATGTTAAAGAAGATTGGCCAATATGAATGCTTTTTACAAGAAAACTAGTGAAATTTGCTTTAAATCTGATTCGATTTAAATTGAAATTTTGGGTATGAATGGCATCCTCAGAAATAGCCAAGGCCGGTAAATAAATTTGAAGTAAAGTAATGTAATTATTGTCATGCAAGAAGGCTCAACGCCAACCCGCCAGAATTCAGAACCGCCTTACAAAACTTTTTTAAAAATTAATTTTCAATAATATTTCAATGGCTCTGCCGAGATTCGAACTTAGAACGCCTGGAAAATACGATTCGGGCGTTCTAAAAACTCGGACAGAAAATGTGGGCGGTAAATTATCCTAAGCACAATAATTTTATATATATATATATATATATATATATATATATATATATATATATATACACGGTTTTCTACCGGACAACCATTATATAAAGCGATCATGAAATGTACAATAACGTAAGACGTTATTAATTGGAAAATTTAATACAGTGTTAAAAGATGAAGACCGAGAACAATTGAGGCTATTTACTCCTTTAGGAGATTTTCATTCTGTCATCTCTTCGTGAAAAACCTCTTTCAGCAAAAGTGGAGTTTATTGTACTGTCATGTACGGTCGTTAGAAATTTAAAGGCTACTCCAAAGCGTTGTCGGATGTGTTTGTTCATTTCGAGAGAAATGTCGTGTGAATTACGTCGGCTTTGTTCCCTTTTAAACGGTGAGCACGTTCAGCTATATTCCTACGGTGTTTTCGTTTACAGAAAATGAGCCTGGGTTTTAGCTCTCTAGGCTCGGATATTTGTTTGCGGTCCGGATAGTAAACGGCAATCAAGATAACGGTCGGTTGATTCCCTATTACCTAGCTTGTATCCAACTAATCCAAGATAAGCTATTAGGCATTATTCAAACAAAGCAGATGGTTACCGTTCGATACAAGCAAATGACTTTTACTACTTTATTTTCATTAAGGTTGAATTGTGTTGCACGAACGTCCCTTTAAAAACGGACCGCTATGTATCGTTACAATTTTTTAAAAACCAAAATAAAATAAGCTATGAATAACTTTAAGGGCAGAAAATATAAGCTACAATAGAAAAACTCCTCCAAGTTCGTGGTCTTTTTTCACAAGCCAATTTAATGAACATGAATAACATTTTACATGTCAATTTTGGAACATGAGTTCAACCGTTATGGTTAATAAATTGTTTAAATTGTCAAGAATCTGATATTCAGCACACGAAAAATATTGTCGATTTGTTCTAACTTGAAACTTTTTTATTCACAGAACGTATATTATTTTTACAAGGCTGTTGCCATAAATATAGTGGAACATCTATTCAATGGTTCAGAATGTACTGATCACATGAAAAGAAAAGGGCACTTCCAACCGTAAAAACATGATTTTTCATTTGACCCCAACATTTGAACAAGATTAAATTCAAGCCTTATTTTACGAAAAGACGTGTGGGCGGGTTTATATGAGTGAGAAAGGGATAATTCGATCGATAGATAGTGATAGAGAAAGATGTGGAACAATTTTTAAGAATTTTTATTTGATATTTGATTTGGATATGTTTGCCCCGCTTATGTATTATGTTCAAGCTCGTGGCAATTTTTGGAAACGTTTCATATAGAACTCAGATAATAGAACTAATAAAAAACAGATAACAACAGTTAACAGAAAACCAGAGAAATAAAACACTAGTCAATTGAAGTGTACACATTTTCGACCGTTTACCCAATTTCATCGTCAAATCTCTAAATTAAAAGTTGAATTTCGAGAAGAATTTAATTATCTTATTTAATGATGTTCACTCCTTAAGAAAGTACTTTTTGTGATTTATTGGCGGAGTTTTTCTAATTAGAAACTTTGGAAAGAAAACGAAGTATACTTTCACGTTTTACCGTACGTAAATTGTTAAAAACTTCCGCAAGCTATATGACATACAACAATTTGTTAAACATATTTATTTCATTAAGGTTTAATAAAGCCGCTTTTTATTTTTCGAACGATAATTTCACTGTGATTCCTGTACTTTACAGTTTTACAAATGCCCTGAATAAATTACGGGTGATACTTAATTGTCGGCCACATTCTAAACATAATTATTTAATAATTTTTTCAACAACAAACCGCCTCCAGCAGTTACGCTTTTAATATCTTATCAGCAGAAATAACGACGAGAATCTTCAACGATTACTATAAAAAAGATATTGTAAAAAAGGTATATTTTAGTGTTATGCTTTTAACATTTCAATATTACATCTGTTTTTTATTTGTTTTAACTTTCCCATCTTGAATGCACATAGAATTTTGTAAGATGTATAAATTGAAAATCACATCCAAGCCGTAAAGAAGCCGATAGATCATGGTATTTTATCATTGATATAAAATTATTTAGAACACGACAGCCCGAAGCATGTTGTTTGTTATGTTTTAACACCAGATGGGCTATTGCTAACAAGCTAGACTGAGTTCTCAGGCAGTACTCACATATAATAAAACGTGGATTGTATGGCTTCAGTTGATGTTAAGTAGATTAAAGGGGTCGTCGGAGTTAGTTTTTTCTACTTTTTTTTTAAATGAGAGGGGTTGTTTTCATCAGGACTAAAACAGTTCCTCCGTCAAACTAAGAAGGCCGGAAAAATGATAGCTGTGTATCACGCTAGGTTGTTAGGATTCTGGGGAATTTCTACCCGATTTATCTCCCTTTTCCACATTTTGTATCGGGATTTCAGCAGAAAACTAAAAAAAAAAAAAAAATTATTTCGGAGTTTAGATGGTTATGGCCCTTTATTGTTGGCAGAAGATTTACTTTGTATGAAATATTCACGAATGTTATCATCTTACTTTGGGCCCGATACGGTCACCTATTCTCAAAATGATTAATAAAATATTAAAAAATACAAACAACTGTTCAACTAAAGTCAACTTATTGATTAAAGGTCGACAATTTACTTTAACTCATACTTAATCATTAAATCAACTATCTTATCACCATTTTGCCTTTTTTTAAATTATTTTCTTTGTTGTCCTTATCCCTATGTTATACAATAAATTAAGTCTTTCACTGCGCACGCGGAGAAGAAGAGGGTTTTTCGGCGCGACGGTGGATAATTTTATTACGTACAAAGTTAAAAGAGTCTGGGAGAGGTGTATACTGTCCCAAGCCAAAAGGGAATCCCTAGCGAAATACATGGATAAATATCAACTCTCGTACTTCGACTAGGAAGGCCTAGCGAAGGATCAGGGCTCTCTCTGGCCAAACTATGTCCGTAACGTCGGATGTTGCTGACGAATTGGCATGGCACTTTGCGGCAGTGTCAAGTTCTGCGGCTTACTCCGACAGCTTCCGTAGAAGGAAAATCGAGACAGAAAGAATATGGATTGACTACGACGGTGGAGAGGGTATTGGGGAGTGCCCGGAATTCAATTCCCGGGTGAGACGGTATCCCATATGAAATGCTGCGAAATCATCCTGGGTTGATTCGAGGCAATGATGGCTGCTTACCTAGTGTGCACCTACTAAGCGCGATTACAGCAGTACATGACACGTCGACCTTTTCGTAATGCTTTTGGCGGACGAACTGGAGAGTCTTGGCAAAACGGTGGTTGTTGTCTGGGTACCTGGACTCATAGGTCTAGTGGTTAATGAATAGGCAGACGAGGCAGCTAAGCCGGGACTTAAAAAACCAGCTTCTCATTGGAACGTCGAGTAGGCGGGGCTATCGGCGGGTTCACTTTTGCAATTCATGTCAAGAGACTTGGTTGTAGAAATCCTTCAACCTTATGATGAGCTAAGGGCTGGAAATCCGGATCATTGGAAAACAACTTTCTATGAGTAGGAACTATCTTTTTTAAAAAAGGATTGAACACCGCACACACTCCATCATTCATCCATCATTCTTGGTGGAAACAGGGTTGTATATATTATTAATAGTAATGTATACCTAATTTATGTTGAGAGTGAATGTATTTATTAGTGTGAATGTGAAAGTCTTAAATAGTTAAGTAGTAGCTACGCAAAGCAATATAATTTTAAAACAGGGGTTGTGACAAATCACCCCCATAAAAAAAGATGAATATACAGAAACAATAATAATAATATGTTTTATTTTTAAACAATATGCAAAATAATTATAATATATAATTTTGTTTAACCACAGGACATGAACTTTCTCAGATGCACAGGTAAAAGAAACAAGAATACATAAATCGAGAAACTTTCCACAAGGCCTGCGAACGCAGCAAATGCAAATTTACTAATGGAACTCTCTTGTTTCAAAGACACAGCATTTTTCCTTACAACTTTGTTTTCTTTAGTTTTCAGGGTGTTCCATTGTAAAACCTATCGTTATGATCGACCCCGTTCATTCTCCAACAGTAACGAATCATATATGCTTAAACATTTGACGAAAAAATAAATAAAACATTAATTTATTCAGTGTAAACAACGGCCCTCCTCTCTGCATGAATATTCATACATATTTCACGCAGTGTGACGCACGTAATTCGGGTGCTAATCATGTGTCAGATTATCGGCCGGGCTTAATTGGACGCATGTGACGATCTGAGACAACTGGATGAACATCAAACGATAAATTTGAGCCCATGTTACCGAGTGGTTGTTGGTATTGTCTAGTGTACACCTAGTGTACTGGGAATGCAAGAATTATAATAACAAGTGGAAACAAAGCTGAAAGTAGGCTTGCATTATTTCACTCATAATTTACGATTTTTACCCTTGTAACCTTGTAATTCTTCACTAGACACAGTGATAACGTTGGTAAAAAAATATACAGGGTGCGATTAACTTCCGTTCCTTCTCACCATATTTTTTAATCTAATTTCTCATGAATCAAAAAACTGTGATCTAACTCAGTGTTAGGAACGAATACGAGCTAAAGTATTTCAAATGGCAAGATGCTCATCAGTGTACATTTTTTGAAGGTTTTTTGACAGTAGATTTAACGTGTAGACGGTTATTAATTTGCAGAAACATTGGATGAAAAGTTCAGTCACAGTTCTAGATTCATCGTTTTCATCCAATGAACCCATTCCCCTTTAACTATCCGCAATAACCTATTTCCAAAAATTATTTACAAAAATAGCTCTAACATTGTTTTAAACCACGTATCATATATACGTATGATACGATACGTTCTAAGAGTCTCTACGTCGTTTGCCATCTAATGGATGTATGCATGATGCGACGTCCCAACGACGAAATAGCCCACGTAAACATAAGACATGCTAATCTTTTTACTATTTTTAGTTGATCCTGTGTCTTCTTTGCTAAGGTTCTTGGACACTATGTAGTGCTACATATGTTACCGAACGCCTAATCGTTGCATATAGCCAGTAGTCCAATTTTGGATTTACCATGTCTTACTACAAAATCCTTGGCCTGCGCTTATTATATTATATTGTATTGTATAGCCTCTATTTTTGTGTAGTAATAGTAATTTTTGAATATAATCATACAAAGGTCAGCAATCCTTAAATATGTTATTAAATTGTGATCGTTGTTTCATGAATGCCATTAAAATTGAGGCTTCATGTAATACCTCGTATTTTCCCTATGTATGTTATATTTCTTTCCTTTTCACTTTGTGAATTTAATATGTTTGTCGGAACGAAATGGAAAAGTCTCTTGCATATCTAGTTTCACGTATGACGGTATATAAAGTTCGTCGGTTAGATATCATTGCCAATTTAAAACTAAAATAATCGTTGTCCTGAACAAAGCACAGAGTAGTAATCGATATATCTAAAACTCGGCTTAAACAAGGACTTGAACAGTAGCTATGGTATACAGAAGTCCGTGGAGAGGGAGTGTAAAGGAGTTGCCGGCTTTATCAACTCTTGCCCCGAAGCCCTCTACCATCCAAGGCAAAGCAACCTAATAAAATTAATTAGTAATTAGTAATATTAATGAAGTTAATTAATTTTGCTTTTAAGTTCTAAGTCGTTTGTATTCAGATTTTTATTCCGAAATGACCGATATACATTTATTCCATTCTAATTATTTGAAACGTCCTTCTTCGCCCGTAGTTATTACACTTGAATCATTTACTACGACATAATCTTACAATGTAATCTGTTTATGCCTATCATTGGTTTAGACAATTTCAGTGGGTTGTGTGACAGTTTTCAATCATGTACTTTGCAAAGTTTGGAAAATGTGAAAGAGTGCGACTTTAAGTAAGTAATTAACAAACAAATCTTTATAGCAATTGCTGATTTCCGTCCAAAAAATTTTTATCTTTCCTTGAATGATATAGGACGAAAAAAATTTTGCTTGGGATTTTGAAAGCAATCTGTTGAAATGTAAGGTTTCTTGCTTTTTATGTTATGATTGAATGGTTTTCTTAATTTTAATTATATTTAATTAATTTCATCCGACACTGAAAAAGAAAGCGATTGAAGTTAATATAACCGATAGTAAAATTAATTAAGTACTTCAAACCCGTTTTCACCGAGAAAACATCAAGATTTATTTGTATAAAGGAATAAAAAAAAAGAAGATTAAAAAAACACGAAAAAACAAGTTTATAAACATCAACAGATGTGCCCGAATAAGGGTTTAAATAAGGGTTTAAAATTCCCAATCGTTATCAGCGTGTTTACCTATCGATAGGAGATATGACTTTTCAACTTCAATACAATCAATCGGAACGGACGGGAAGCCGTAGGTGAATTAACACTACCACAGGACATGGTAAAATGATGACACATCGGTCGGCGGGAGGATTACCAAGCTATGACGATTGGGATGTTGACGCGAGTTCCACCTAGATTGCCATCAAACCGGACGACGGCATTGATCACAGGGATTGGGGTAATGACTGACCTCATTCATTGTTCACCACTGTTGAGCCATCGAGTAACGTCACTCCTCAAGTTCGATACTGACAAAATATCATTGATGATATTGGATCATGAAAAATCCCCAGCTTTCTTTAAAAGCAATCTTTTTGCATTGGAACCCTTTCATCTCACTTCTCTGCGCCGCTGTGTAAGGAACAAACCCATTGGTGTCTGTTGTTTTCCACCATAATGAATAATTTCAATGAAAAACTTTTTTTAAATTAAAACTACAAATATCTCAGTTTTAACAGTGTTATCGGGGCATAGAGGGAAACTCTCCTCAGGATGTGACGTTTTCGGAGTTCATCATAGGCAGTACAATATACTTCAAAAGTTCATCTCGTAATAATACTGATTCACGTAGCAATCGAATAGGCTTGTAAGTAAAATGTATAGAAATATTGTACGTGCATTGATCTCATTGAAACGTCATGATGATCAAATATCCTACTATCTATAATGCGAACTGAATGGCTTCAAACAACTAATTACCTTATAAATAAAACAATTCATTGTGTTAAAATATAATTATTTGGCTAAAAATATTATATTTAAAGTATTTAAACGAACATTTACAGTAGCAATATTTAGCTGTTCAGTGGTCTCTATTATACATGTAGCATGTTTGGAATATTGTGAACCCCCCCCCCGTCATGGGTGATGAAGAAAACAGAAATGTGTCTTGTCAAGATTATTAATATCGTTTGTAGTTTCAAAATAAAATTCATGATGAAGACAGAAAAATTTTAAAGTTATATTTTGCTTTTTAATACAAAACCAGCACCAATAAATATCATTAACAAGAGACGGCAGTAGACGACAGATCATTAATTTTAATAAACCTTTTTTTAGTCAAACTCGGTCGAACAGTACATAATACGTATCCGACCGATCTTTGTTACATATTAGCCCTAGGAGAAGAATTAACGTAAATATATTGTTTTAAATATAGTTTTCCGCCTTTTTTCCGCATGTGTTTCTAGAACTGTTGTGTATCCATATAATTGTTGTTTTATCTAATATTAGATTTTAATATGCAGGAGCGAATTAAAAAAAAATAGCTATATAAAAGTTATAAAAACGAATGCTTTTCCAGGTAAAGTTGTTAAAATATTTTTAAAAAAATTCGGATTCACTTTAAGCACTGTTCAAATACTTAAATACGAATTCAACTAATTAAATATATTGAGTAAATATATATTCTTTACAAATTATTTTCAGCATTTGCATATGTATTTCAAGGTTGTTACATATCAATATATTTACTTTTCTTTCCAGGGATAAGAAAATAATATGCAGGATCGAGATAAAACACATTAAATATATAAACAAGTACAAAAATCAAAATCAAGATGTAAATATATACATATTTCATTAAAACATATACACTATACAATAATTCCTGATAATTTCGGATAGTCAAGCAGACATTAAAGCGTTAGCATGTAGAAAATCACATCAAAATTAGTCAATGAAAGTATCCAATTTTACAAGGGAATTGTGGGTAACGAAAAACCAGACACACTGGTGCTACATGGGCCCTGAACCTATCATCACATAATGGTTCCGCAAAAGGAAAATGAACCCCCAATAAGACTGCCAAACTCACGGGTAATGTTAGGGAGGTCTAAAGTTATACTCAGAAGAATGATAGGATAAACCCCGGTCACTGGCATCTGGGAAACATCCACAAAACATGGGTATATTCAATGATGACTCCATTTGTATATTATGCAATGAGGAGGAAAATACAGCCACTAATCTTCGAACGCGAAGCAACCGCTCACTGGAAACACAACCTGGGATACCTAGTACATACTTCTTCGAAGAAGGATCGAGTCGATTGCTCTCAACTAAGGAACATGGAAAGTATAATAAGCGAGAAGTCTAGTGCTTAGGGAACAAAACCCCTTCTTCTTAATATCCATCATCATCACAGTAAAAATATAGTTTTTTGACAAAAAAAGATTCGGATTAATTTTCTTCTGAAATACAAATTTAATGAATTAATAATATTTATATTTATTTTAAATATTATTTTTTGTTCTACCTGTATTTCAAGGGTGTTTTATATAAATATTATTTTTCTAAGATTAGAAAATGGCATGCAGGTCCGAAGAGAAAAATATTAAATATATAAAAATGTACAAAAATCAAACGACGCTTCTAGTCAAGTGGTAAAAATAATTTTTTTAAAAATCTGATTCATTTAGGATTGTTTAAAATCAATTTCCTTAATTACCAATTTTGTGCAACCATAAAACTATTTACATATTTGAGTTAGATTTGGAGGCAATTTTTTCCTTCGATGACCCTTGAATTCTGGACTTACAAATTCATAACGCCTCCGGATTTTATCATAGTCTACGTTATAACAACTGTTAACGTTTTCATTTTTTAACTTTATAAACAATTTTTTCATTTCATTATAACTAAGAAAGATGTCGTTGAACTCAACAAAAGTTCATCGATTATTGTATTTTATTTAATACCAGCAGTCCTAATTTATTTACGGATGCCCTATTTATGGTTTTAAGTGTAGTTTATAGGGTTTGAAGCCTCTGTAAAGTTCTCTGGCAGTCACTTTTTTGCGATCTTCCTAAAAATGCGTTTTTTATTTTCCCAAAAAGTATGCAAATATCAACTTTGTTTCTTCTATTAAATTAATTAGATTTCGTGGTCCGATTGACCAAAAGCATCTTTCAATTAATTAATCTTTATGTAAGGTATTGGTTGAGATAAAAAGTCAGTGCCACGAGCGGGATTCGAACCCACGACCTTCGGCTAAAAACGCCGCTGTTGTATCACTTGAGCTATCGTTACTTCGATCCACTCGGACACCAACTTCCACTCTCAACCCAACATTTCGAATTTTCCCTCTTTCTTGCAATTTTTCAAATGTCGTGTAATCTATTTGATTCTCGGCGACAAATGAAATGTTCACCGAGAGCTTTAGTGAAGATATACTTAATTTATCTTATTAAATTCATTAAATTTCGTGGTCCGATTGACCAATTAACATCTTTCAATTAATTAATCTTTATGTAAGGTATTGGTTGAGACAAAAGTTTGTTTCTTGTTAAAAAAAACATATTTTGTCATAATAGCTACCTTTCTAGGTCACATATTATGTATTTCAATACCTACAATCCTTGTTGAACAATTTATTGATTTTCGCTTTTGTAAATCTGATTTCATTTAATACTCTTGCATTCATTTTTTCCCCTACACAAAAAATATACATTGACTGATATACAATATTCAAGTATTCCCAACAAAGACAGAAACATACTGTTCAAAAATTATGTAATTTTTTTCTGCGGCTCTTTGGACCTATTGGGAAGATCGCTGGGAGAATTGTCCTATATTTTTCGATACAGTATCACAAAGAAAATTTGATTAAAATCGGTGATCCCACCGTCCGTCGCCTGACCCTTGTAAGTTGTTAATATCAAGAATTTTTTTTCATAATAATAATAATGAGAGGAACATAAAAATTAAAAGGCAATGGTACTAAAGTGAGTCAAGTTTTGTGTTCTTATCAGTAATTTTCCATTTTCTTTTCAATGCGACATCTATAAAACGCCTATTTATGGGCTCTTCGCGGAAGTTTAAACGGCCATCAATTCCTAACAACGGCTTTCATCTCGGCCGACAATTTTCTCATAACTCGTTATTTATACGGGATCAGCTAAATAAGCAAAGTCGTTAAACGATTGTTAACAAATACGAGGGGGCTTCGAATCGAATTAACGTGATACCATAAAAGATGAATATGTTCCAACAACGGTTGGATAAACATATCGCAAACGATAAGAACGGACGAGAGAGAATGAGAGGCGGAGAGAGGGTGTGAGATAGAGAGGAGAGAGAGAGATATATATAAAATTTATACTGGAGGTTTATTGCTTTTTGTTCTACGTTGTAGTCAACAATAGAATATTATAAATACAAGGCTGCTTGAGACGACAAATGGTCGCTCAAAACTTCGAGTTGTAATCCAGCTAATAACTTCCTCTAGTTTAACATTTAAAAATGAAGTTCGAATTATTGATAACACAGATTCTGAGATATGGCTATTGTTTAAAATATGACTATCTCTCTGTTCTATCTTACTCCGTGTGAACTGGTAGGGCCCAAAATCCGTATAATCGTAGTCTCGCCGAATTGAGCCAATTGTCGTTGAACCGGATTGATCCAATTTATCCAAAATATGTTATTCTTAGATATATGTTCAATATGATTTGGTGCCCGATAATGCAGATATTTCGTGCAGACACTGTGACAATGATTTAGAATAACATATGTTCATACGGACAACATTTTGAGACTCTCCTCTTAGAGAAATAAAGTTCTTATCATTAACACAAACATTCTTAACCTCTCAAAACTCACATAGAAGTAGTAGTCCGTTTCTACAAGTGCCGCCGTTTACAAATGAGGTTAGAATATTTTTCCTTTGCTAAGAAATTAACTTGGAACAATCAGCTACAACACATAGTAAAAGTGATATATCATTATTGGCCGGTAAAAAAACCAAGCTAAATCGTGGGTATTAAAAACCAAAAAATGACAAATTGTATTTACACGGTAGTAATAAAATCAATGATATTCTTTGGATAATTAACCAGTACTAAACTTCAACAAAAACCACCCAACAATTTAGTCGTGTTCAAAAATTGGCATATTTATGCATCACAGGGAGAATGACAATCACACCATCAAATACCCAAGAAAAAAGTTAATCTTTTTTTACTTTTATAAAAGAAGAAGATAGGAAAAGCTCATAAACTCATAAAAAATTCCAGAAACCAATAAATTGGAACGGGGATATAAATATTTCGGGCATGCAACAATCAAATAATCATTCCTTACAAATGGCGATTGTCATATAATGCTTGAAACATCATTTTCAATATCCCACTGACCTCAAAGTGGAAAAAGAAAACGTATAACTAAATACACTAGGGCACCAAAAAAGGATAGCAATGTTTGAGCAATTGAAAATCTTAAAAGAGGATCTGCAGTCAAAAATTCAAAACAGCAAAGCGGCCTTAAAAGCAATAGCACGTAAAAAGATCACACACAAAATAGTAGGTGAATTTTTTCAAAAATATCAAAACCATAACAGCCTAACAATAAGCTCAAACCCAAGCATCCGTAAAACTATTGTGACGTACAGTTTTAGGTCCAGCCTCCGAAACGTTGAAAACCGTAACAACCTAACAATACCCCATATTATATCCATATGGCATCCACACGCCAGGTACGAAGAGATTTCAGGTAAGGAACAAGCAGGCAAACTTGCCAGAGGGGAGGATGTGCATGATCAACTATAGAATCCGCCCATAACGGGATAACAAGCTCAAACATAGGATCCTCTATCGCGGAATAAGACAAGACAAAACAAAACGAGAAAAGGACTGAATCTAGATAAGCCAGACATGGTAAATTCATGTTCCAAAATCATCAATACTTGCAAATACTTTGCTATGATTAAACAGGGAAAAACTCATGGGATTGATATCTGAGAAAATACCTACACACCTTGGGTAATTCTATGATGTCCTCATTAGTAGGTTTTGGAATGAGGAGAACATGCCCTAGAATACCAAAGTATTGAAAATGACTTACTACTTCTTCAAATAGAGATCGAGCCTGTGCTAACTGTACTAAGGAATTAGGAAAAGTACAATAAGCAAAAGGCTATAATGTTTGTGGAATAGTAAACCTCCGTTTCCTAGTGCACTGTTAATCATCATCATTATCATCATATTGGTGTGATATAGCTGATGAAGAAATCTATAAAGAAAAATCTAGGAGGAAGTAATCTCTGTTAAAAGTAAATTTGCAGCATTGCAAACAGAAAAGTAAAATGATGTATTACTTACGAAATTGAAGAACAGCGAAAAGTCTATCTGAAAATAAAGGACGATTATATAAACATTTGCATACATTTCTAAGTATCGTATATAAACATTTAAAGCAATACATTTAAACAAGAAATACTTGCATTCGTAGTGCAAAATACATCTAGTTGAAGACGCAAAATTATTATAAGTGAAAAAATAGAAAATTCCAGATTATAATTGGTTGAGCGATTACACAGTAAGTTATCTTTGATAAACAGCCAATTCCTACTATTGATAATAATCCCAAGGCGATTTTTCATTATTAATTGTGAAAACTAGAATAGTATCAATCGTCATTCTACTCTCTGTTTCTTTGAAAAGAAACCAAAATATATATGTTAATTATAACGAATTTAATCAGTTTATACGATTATTTATAATTAGTGCAATAGTTCATGCGATAAGGAATTATCTGTGGTTATAATTTAAATTAAGAGTGGATAAATTATTGCAATATCGTTAGAAATAGCGACGCCCCGACTAATGACAATATTTGAGTTATTTCATTTAATTATTTATATTACCTCTGCAAAACGGTAACGGAGTCTATTGGGGTTGATATTAAATTAAAGTTAATTTGTTAATTCACAGTTTTCCCTTTTTTTTTTCTTAACGGGGTACGGGGTTACTATTTCGAAATGTCTTGCCATTCTCATTTACCGGACTTTTATCTTACGTCAAAAAGTTACACCTGATGGCCTTAATAAAAAATATAAAAATAAGGTAGTTTACAGCGTCAAATGTACATATTGTAATAAACAATATATAGGACCAACCAAAACGTTGAGAAACAGGATGAAAACCCATGAAAATGACATAGGTAAAAACGGCACAATATTACACATTTATTGCAAAAATTTAGTAATCATGTTGCAAACATTATAAACGCAATTATAATAGATGTAAAGACAAACCGTAAGACAAGTGAAATCCTAGAATTACTATACATAAACAAGTACAATGGTGACACAATTAACAAAATTGTACATATACAGAATTACTGTACTCAAACTAAAAAAAAATATGTAATATATCATAGTAAACTAGTAATTTTGTACCATTGATTCTATCCATCTGCAGGAGGTTTTATCAGTTCGTCGCTGTTATTAACCTTGCTTCGAAGGAAGCGTTATCAAATGCTCCCTCAATGTCCAAGAAGGCACTAGTAAGTGCTACATTTTGGCTGTTCAGTAAATCCTCTGTGTATCGTTCTTTGGTGTAGTGCTGAGTCACAGGATTGTCCTTTCTGATAGGCATGTTGTTATTTATGAAGGGGTTTTCCTTTTAGATAGCTGCCCCTTACACGTTTTTCAACTAGCCTTTCGAGGGTTTTGAATAGAAAGGATGTTAGACCGATTGGTCTATATGATTTTACATCTGTGTAGTTTTTCCGTGCAACCTTCGGAATAAAAACTCTTTCACAGTTCTCCATATGCTTGGGATGTATCCCATTGTCAGGCAGCATCTGTATATTTTTACAAGTATCAGGATTAGTGTTATTTTTCCCTTTTGTAAGAATACAGGGAGATTTGAATGGGCTAACATAATAAAGAGCATTTATAACTGATCTGAGGACTTTAGAATGAAATGTCCAAATCGGTTGTAGTAGCGTTGTGTTATTTGTAAGTTTTTTGTCGATAGCTTGGATGTCGCTAACAGTTTGTAGAGTAAACCGTAGCGTCTGTTACAGAGTTGTCTCATTCGTATATGCCGATTCCATGTTAAGCGTGAACCTGGACACAATTATTTGTTTCAGATTCAATATTCATTTGTATGTGACAAAAACCAAATTAAAAACTATTGGATGAATTGAAATTTTGCGCATAGTGAGCTTTTAATAATTATTTTTATTCATATAACATTCGTGTTGAACACAGGCTTAATTTGACTGTAATTATTGGGTTGTCCGGAAAATAATGCAGGATTTTGGTATTAAACAAAAAAAAAGAAACTAGTTACTTTAAAGCAATGTTCTTTAATCAAAATAATTTCCCATACTCTCAATACATTTCTCCCAACGTGTTGGTAACTTATTAATTCCGTCTGAGTAGAATTCAGAATTTTTAGAATTGATAAAGTCAATAAATGCATTTTCCAGTTCCGTTTGATTTTTGAATATTATGTGTTGTAAGTAGTGGTCCAGGTGTCTAAAAAAATGGTAGTCAGTAGGCGAGAGGTCCGGAGAGTAGGGTGGGTGAGGCAAAGTTTCATAGCCAAGCTCCAATAATTTTTGTGACGTTACACGTGACACATGTGGTCGAGCGTTGTCATGCAACAAAATGGGCCCTTTCCGATTGACCAAAGAGGGCTTCATTACTGCCAATTTCTGATGCATGGTATTAATTTGGTTACAGTATGATTCAGCATTGATGGTTTCGCCAGGATTTAAGAAGCTGTAGTGTATTAAACCAAATGAAGCCCACCATACCGTAACCATTACCTTTTTTTGATGAGTTGGGGGCTTTGGAAAATGTATTGGAGCTTCTCCTTTGTCGAGCCACTGTCCAGAACGTCTAGTGTTATCGTAGAGAATCCACTTTTCGTCACATGTAACAATTCTGGCCAGAAATGGGTCATTTTTGTTTCGACAAAGAAGTGATGCACAAACATCAAAGCGCTGATTTTTTTGGCGATCGTTTAATGAGTGTGGAACCCAATTTTCGAGTTTTTTCACTTTTCCAATCGCCTTGAGGTGGTCAGCGACGGTCGTTTTACTGACTTTGAGTTGCTCTGCAAGTTCTCGAACAGTTGTTTTGGGGTTTTCTTCCACCACTGATCGCAGAACATCATCATTAAGAGAGGAAGGCCTTCCACGACCTTCTTCATCTTCAAGGCTGAAATCTCCCTCCCGAAATTTTTTAAACCACCTTTGCACAGTGCACTCATTAACACAACCCTCGCCCCAGACTTGGTTAATGTTTCTAGCCGTTTGGGCTCCGCTTCGGCCGAGTTTAAACTCGTAAAAGAAAATCGTACGAAATTCTCGCTTTGACATTATAAGGATGACTGAATTATTTCCAAGTAGCGGAATGCTACAGAGGTAAACAAACAATATCATTTGGAAGAGGATTAATAAGTGTTGACATTCATACAAATGAGTAATCCTGTAAACGTAAACAGAATATTTTATATAGATTTTTTTTAATGAAAACTTAAAATCCTGCATTATTTTCCGGACAACCCAATAGTTAGGGCTGATGAAGATGGTCCATTGAGTCCGAAAAGACTGTATCCACGGTTACTTATAAATTATAAATTGTAACAATGATTAAAAGTAATTAATAATTGTGAGGTTGGGTCAGAATAAAGAATATAAAATAAAGTAAATATTCCTCGACGGATTTTAATGAAACAAATAAATAAATAACTCTTCAGTGAATTTTAAACGATCATAGAAAATTTTAAAATAAAATAAAACGGATAACGAAAGAGTATCATGAATAACATCACCAAACATTTAACAAAATAATTGAATTTAATTTAAAATTGTATTCAATCTTTTCTCCTATCGTCCTTATATTTCGGGATCTCTCTTGCACCTGCCAGCGAAAATCCCATTCCCTCGTCACAACCACACTACCATCTAGATAATGTGATCTAGGTCCTATTGGGCGCGTGACAGTACAACTAAAATAAAATAGAGTTGATGATGGGTTTTAGTCTGCGAATCGGTGAACTCAAGCAGAACCGGCACAGGGTTATTTGTTGAGTTGCTAGAACTAGTTCTTCACCGAAGATGGCACAATGCTCAAACGCGTTTCAATTACTCATAAACCTGCGAATGGAGATAGAATCCATACGTACAAAATTGTAATAATGATGTATTTTTTAATTCAATAACACAATAAACACTGAGAAAAGAAATAACTATATCTTAAAACAAGAGTGAAGAAAAAACCAATTTGTAGTACACAACTAAATAAAAATTATTAATAATATAATTGTGCAATTATTATCGTGAGATGCGGTCTGGTGTGATGTAGGCTTAGAAAAGCATTTTCTTTATTATGCCAACGCTTGAATTGTAATTCTAAAGGTTTGAAGGTTTTTTAATCTTGGTTGTTGGTTTTGTTGAACTAAAACATCAATTATTTTTTATGCCATATATTTCATTCGTTTATGCATTTCGGTCCATGTCCCTAATCCCTCTTCAAAGCTATTTTTGGAGCAAAATGGAATTAGTTAGTTAGATAGAACTAGTTACATATAGCTCAAATAACAGCTTTCTTTGAGTAATGGCTGGATTAGACATCCAGCGTATTTGATGTGTGGTATCGCACGTTTTAGGTGGCAAGCACTAGTACAACAATTTTTCAAAGTCAATGTTGCATAATAAAGAAAAAGCATTCAACTTTTCATTTAGTTAGTACTGATGTCCCCTCATTTCTGCTTTCAGTCGGGGAAAATTGGGTACGTAGCGTTTGTCGTTCTAAAGAAACGGTCTACATTATTAAATCAACCAATCTCAAAAAATCGAAGTTCGCTTTTAAAAATACTTATTACAGATCATTCTGTATAGAATGTTTATACCCTATCGTATGTTTATAAGCATGAATTTTTGGTAATTAAAATCTGACTAAAAAGCGATCATGTCTCATACAGATGCCATATATTTCATATTTACATTTATGCTAAGAGACTTTATCCAGTAACCATATAGCAGAACTCGTAGCTATTGTATACATGGATCTACGATCTGGCGCTCCCAAGGATTCCAGCAAACCGGGGAGGATCCTAACTCGTAAGCACGGGCTACCAGAGAGTTGTATGGTTAAAGGACAGATTCTCAATGAATCCGTATTGTGTTTTTGTTCGAAAGAAATCCTCAGAAGGACCCAAGAAGATATGCACTAGATCCTGTGTTTTGAAACATTCCCTCCCTTCATGGATGTAAATGTTGTTTTATCTGAGTGAAAAAATAAAATTTTAATTAACATTGGTAGACCCCTTATTGATTTTAGCAAGGGGTTGATTTTTATGTATGTATAGTATATTTTTGCCCAAGCAAGCAAGTTCAAATATATTAAGACTTCTGCTAAATATGTTGCTTATGTCTTTGGTTTTCTATGGTTTATTTTAAACTTTTTCCCTTCAGTTTTCCTGAGGGTGTGTCTTACAGAGAACGAACACTTCTAAACTTGGCAATCTCTCCGACAGTATCTACTGTGTACAGTGTATATTTTTTCTGGTTTGGCATTTTTCCCTTTACAATAAAACAACATCGCAGAGATAAATCGTACTTTATTTGTTATTCCGTCTGGGCTTTTTAATTAAAGAATTGGAACTCGGTAATTTTCAAACAATAAGTTTAATACATACAAAATATAACGAGAAGATTATCTATTATTAATCTAATATTAAATCTAAAATTAAAATTGACATAAAATATACATTATATATGATACGTGAGGCCAGTGAAGAATAAATTGTTCTATCAAATTATTTCAGTAACTTAACGTCGGTGACATAATTTTCTCAGTCTTAAAATAAACTCGAAGGAAAACGTTTCCTTAATTACAGCGTTTCCAACTGAAATACATATCAGCACAGCTTGAATTTACTTAGATCCGATCACAATCCTGTGTTATTAATTAGCCAAGGAAAACCCGCTCCAACAATAGGGTCCCTGTGTTTGATTATGCCCGGGCAAACTGGTCTATGTTCAGATCACTGATAAATTCTATCCTAGGTGAATTCCCGCCTGATTTTTCTTCCGAAAGAAATATAGACCCACCTCACTCCCATTATCCAACAGGCTGCAGAGCAAAGTATTCCTCTAAAATATATTTCGGATAGGCCTTACGATCTCCCTCAAAACATCTGGGGTATTATTAAATGAAAAAATAAACGTATGCGTAAATTTCAAAGAACGTGCACTAACGAATATTCTATCTTTTCCAGGCTTTAATCGGTGATTCGAGTGAAAATTAACAGACAAAAATCAGGGGTGGTCCCCCCTCACAATAAACTAAATCCTAATGATAGTACTGTAAGCGGCGGGACGGCACGCCGGTTCGAACAATCTCTCTATCTTTGCTTACCTTTCTCTAGCGATGAGCGAGCTTTCGGCGTAAGCGCCTCGCTATTTATTTCTATGTAAGGAAAGGTAAGGGTCGAGAATTTAATAAACAGAGAGTATCTTCTCAACATTTATGTGAACACAATTCCGTTTTTACAAATGCATAACCACAACAAAATCTTAATTTATGTAATAAGTCACGCACAACTCCAAATCCGGGATGAGTTTATCAACGAAGGGACTTACCGCAAAGACGCTCGCCGCGATCATCATTATTTTAGCAAATACAACTTACTCTAAGACCGGGTCCGGTTTACAGTACACTTTGATCCATAGTCAGAAAGTTTAAACAATCCAAATCACAAGGTAATGATGTTCCTATTCGGTATGAATCCCTGTCTCTGATGAGTGACAGCGACAAAGTAAACGGGATGGGTATACATTTCGAAACGGTACATCATATTACGTTAAATCAGGGTCCTCAATACCTAAGCAAACTTGTGACCAGGAAAGACCATGCGTTCAAAGTGAACTCCATATGAAATCCAGGAGATTGTAAAATCGTAACGTCCGAAGTGAAAAAAATAATAGCCTCTTGAAAGAGCCGCAATTCCACAAGGTTAGACAAAATCCCTAACCAAATGTTTAAAAATATACCTAGGAAAGCAGTTCTTTATCTTGTGTACCTATTAAAAGCCATGCTCTTTTTAAGGTACTTAAAACCGCAAAACCTATTTTTATTAAAAAGCCAAACAAACCCCCTGGACTACCGTCTAGTTTAGGCCAATCAGTATCCGAAGTACTAAGAGCAAAATTTTCGAAAAATGCATCCACAATAGATTAACCCATTACATCATGGAATAAATCATTATAACGGACAAACAACATGGTTTCAGACCCGGTTAATCTCATCAAGCACACAGGTGTAATTCTGCTAGACCTCGAAAAGGCATTTGACACTGTTTGGGGAAGATGGAATTGTCTAAAATTATAATTAATTCGTAATCTCTAATATTCCTTATTTATGATACAACTACAATACAGGCCCGAGGTGATAAAACACATGTGGGAGCAGACTACCATTTCGCAATGTAAATGCATAAAAGTGATTATATTGTGTAGCTATTATGAAACAAAGTCGAAAATTCAGAAATTAGGTAAAGTAAATATTTTTAGTCACTCTACCTTAACTGTTTTATTAATTAACTAGTCAAAGCGTCAATCAAACACGACTAACTGCACTGCCTAAAATTTCTTACTTTAAATTAATTTGTGAATAGATTCATTACCATTTATTCATGACGTTTTTATAGATGAAAGCCCTACTGACTTCATTTCAAATATAAATATTTCTAAAAATTACAGCGACCATTGGGGACGATCCGGAACTTGGACCTAAAATTATTTAGACTGGGAGGCAGACTGTCTAAACAAGCTATGCAGGATCTCAAATTGAAATGGCCAATAGTTACAAGTATTTGGATGTTGACTGTATTGCTCGCCTCTGTTTTTTGTCACACATTAAAAAGTGACATTTATAATCATCCACAAAATGCTCGATGTTTTCTACCTACTTGAAGGATGCAATTCCTTGCCTCTATATAGAGAGCGTGTAGGAAAGGAGAGGGTGAGTGAGAATCATGCTTGAGCACGGCAGCAAGTCTACGGTTTCCTTTTCCAATTTTTGTAGAAAAAGAAACAAAAAATGGTTGTTCTTTGTTCTTTCTGTTTTATTTTTATGAGAATGGAACGACCGCACAGAGATCGTTGGTGACTCGGAACTGCCTTTAATTCTATGTTTGGAGTGGCCATCATGTAGTCCCCACTTAAACCCTATAGACGAATGTCCCCCCTTTGGGACGAATGTCAGAATTAAAAGTGACCCAATGATGCCAAAGTATTTTCAGGAATTAAGAATGGCGCTGTTGGAGGAGTATGAACATATTTCACAGCAGTACATTCAAAATCTCATAAAATCTATGCCACGTTTAATACAAACGGTGATTAAAGCCGGAGGAGGAAATATACCATACTAAATTGAATATTTTCTTAATTGTTTCCTTAGCAACATGTTTGGTAAAATTGTTTTAAAAAACCCGAGAGTGGCCACGTTTTTGGCCTCTCAGTGTAGATACAATTCAACGAATGTTTTCGACCTATGAACCAAGATACAAAATTCCTCTTGTTTCGTTCCTTTTTGCATGAAATACAGAATAAATAGTTGCTTTCCAACAAGGTTGCCTAAAAATAAATGACAATGAGAAAATCCCTCACAGCTTATCGACGGCAGTTGTAGGAGAAGCTTAAAAGCACAAATATTTTGATTCTAATTTGATGTCCAAAATATAAACATTGGAAGTGATAGGTATGCCCACAACAATAAAATAAGGTTGTATTATGCACCAAGTGAGAATAAAAAAAAGTGTATTCTTTATTTGGCTAGAGGCCATAAATTCCTCAATTTTTCACTACATAGTTTTGGTATAATTTATTTTGTATATACTTTTTTATAAGGTAATGAAAGTTTTAATCCCGGTAGAATTGTAGGTCGTACAATCATTATTTTATCACAAAACACTTCCAAAAAACTTCCCGAAACCAAATCTGCACCCAAAAAAGGTTATGGTGACTGCGTAGTGGTGTCCTGCTGTGGTTATTCACTTTAATTTTCTAAATTATGGTGGAACTATCACAGCAAAGAAATATTGCCAAAAAATCGGCAAAATGCACGGGAAACTGAAACGTCTTTGTCCAGCATTGTTAAATCGTAAGGCGTCAGGCTACATGTCGCTGTGCCAACCCTGCGGAAATTTGAGTACTTAGGATTCGAAACCTTAACTCACCCCCACATATTCACCCGACCTCTCGCCTACAACCTTCCAATTTTAGGCATTTTGGTCATTTCTTGAGTGATAAAAGATTTAGAGAACGCAGTGAATCAGAAAACGCCTTCCAAGGCTTTAGTGTGAATCAAAATGAAGATTTTTATGCCAACGGAATATAAGCATTTATTACAAGTTGGCAAAGATGTATAGATTGTGATGGAAAATATTTCGAATAAAGTTTGTGTATTTTATAAAAATTAAAAATAGTTTTGACTACCTTTTCAAAACTTGCATTATTTTTGCACCAGTCCAATAATTAGGGTGAGCATTCAACCCACATGCTGGCTGTTTCACGTAGTTCGTGCACCTAGGATGATTAACAAAATAATAACACATTTGTCAAAGCACATGCAACAATTGCGAGAATGGGTGAATATTTTATTATTTTTATCAAAAGCACCATCGATTATCGGTCGAAAATAGTCTTGGATTGCTCTCTAGACACCGCAGTTATGAATGGATGAACGGGGGGCGCCATGAAACTTTACATTAAAGTTAAAGGTTTAAAAGTTTTCGTTAAAGTACGTTAAACCTTAAACTTTTTTTCTTTAAATTTACGACTGTTCCTATTTCACCATTATCGCAGTGGCAGGAGGTTTTTGACAATTGTCAGAGCTCCTAGAGGAATTAGGCAAAGATAAGCCACACCGGGATCGATATATGTTGATAAAAGCATGAATACCCTATCATATTGCGTGTTCCCTCGCCCAGCGAAAAAAGACTCTACATAAATAGGTCAACGTTTATTTTTGATTTATGTAATCTTATTTTTTTTAACGCTGTTGCCAAAAGGGGTTGCTGATTGTTATTACTATAGGCTTTTTTAAGGGAAATCGGCGCGGCGGGAGATGGACTTTTAAGTCGCCGTAGACATTCTGGCATGTTCCTTCTAATTACATTTATGAAACACGCGATTTCATTTGACAAGAAAGTACGTCGTCACGCAGGACTCTGGCTGATTGGAATTGCAAAACTCCAAAATCGAGTTGTTAGATAATAGCCCCATCGTCGTTATTACCATACTTCATAAAAACACGAAGGAAACGTTTGGCAAGGCGTTTCGTATCACGAGTGTATCTACATTTCTAGAAAATACGGGAACGAGAGTGTATTTGGAATTCGTATCCTGGATTTTTGTTTTACAAATCGAATAAACTCTGTTGGTATAAAGCGTAACAAGAGTTCGAAATCTGTTACCAGTTTCCCATGATTGTACGATGTTGAGTGAATATTTATTATTCCTAGAATAAATAACCACATTGCATATTTTCCGCTATTCCCAAGGGTAGAGTTTAAAATAGTGCTCTTTGTAAAACAATATGTATTGGCACAACTCTATCGCTATAATTTGGAAGAATTAAACAAATTCAGTTGGATATAAAATATGAACAAGTAATATATTCTTGAGATATTCTTCTTCCTTTACTCCCTTTTACAATACTTTTTTGCAATGCAGTACAACACAATATAAGAACCCTAGATGTAAATGCTGTCCTATTGTTTTTACTATTGGCATTCATCTAGGTCCTGTACCAGGATTCACTGCTTAATAGCAATTCTTCCTTTCTAGTACATACTCTCCCTTACTAAAATCGTATTTATGTGATAGCTTTATATGTTACTTACCGAAAAGGAACCTCTACGATCCATTCGATCTTCTCTGCTGTTCCTCATGGGAGCATCGTAAAACCATTACAGTTCAGCATACACATACAGCCCTTCCCTGAAAACTCTCTCTTATCTTTGTAGCAATCTTCTCTGTTATTCCCGATTCTGAACTAGCATTTCTATCGCCAAAACACCACATAGGTAAGAAGAAAAATAAATTCCAATATGTGTCTACCTAAAACGCAATATGAGGCCACAATAGTCCACTCAAAAATCTTTGCTTGTAACTATATTCTTTACTCAGACCTCCGGCTCGGGTTCTCTGAACGCCATTTACCGGTCGCGCTCTTGACACGCAAAGGCCTCTCTGACGACGCCGCCCACTGACCCTGCCATCTTTGTTTTATCATGTTTTTCAATGAGAACTTTGCGTCAGAGGGAGTGATCGCGATGGTCCGGTAGTGAAGGTGGGACATCTCTTCTTTCGTCGGTTCGTCTGCACGTTACCCTCTTTAATAATAGGTGTGATGAGCGCCTCTTGCCAACGATCGAAGTACGAGCCTGAATCCAATATGTTGTTGAAAAAGTCCAACAAGGCAAGCTTCGCACCGTGGGGAAGGTGGCGAAGCATCTCGTGTGATATACCGTCACACCCGCGGCTTGAATGCTTGGAACGCCCCAACGCAGACTCGAACTTTCACATCGCGACACCGAAGATTCCGTCTCACTCCCGCGGTCGGCAATATCGGCACCGACGAAGGTATGAATCGGCCAGAAAGAGGTCTGACCTTGTCCCATACATCCGCTAGAGAGATTTCATTTACATCATTTCGTAAGTCATTTCAAACACATACTACGCCAGACTATCCTTTTTCGCTTGGGAAAAGGTTCGCCTCTCCCGAGACATAATTACTTTAAAATTTGCGAAGTCTTCTTCCGTCTTCTGAACCGCACCGTTGTGCCACGATCCGGTCTCACCTCACTCGAAAAAGTTCTAAACCTCCTCATTTCGAGGGCGCCCTCGGTCGGATGCGGGTCTCTTGGAGGAGTATCGCCACCGGGAAATGTTCCTTTCTCCGGACAGGAGAATCAGGTGCAGCTGATGAAGTTTCCGACCCAGACATCACTTCTATTTCCATCACCCACTGGTTTCGTCACAGAATTGTTGATGCTGTAGCCTACCACCAATGGTGACGGCAGACTATAGGGGATGGCTGACTGGACGTGCTGCCGCCTAAGCAGAGGTTCCCGCAGCGCGCCTGCTCTCGACCACGATCCTGGCCACTCGAAAACTCATTTGTTCTATTATTTTCAATTTTTATATTTCTCTCTCTTTCGAGATGGCAGGACAACTGACAGTTCGAGCAGTATGACTACCGCCGCCGTTCACACAAGTGGGTGGGTCGGCGCATCCTGATACTTTCGGGTGCGCCTCGCTACCTCACTCACACCCTTCCTGAGCGGACTTACTCCCTAACACCTTTGGGGAGATGCGATGCAAGAGAGGACTTTCAATTGGTAGAGAGGGGCAACCTCGACCTTTATGTCTAGCAAGCGTCTATCACCTTTCGTCGTTTTTTCCTGTCATACCAATGCATATCTTGCCATATCTACACTTGGTAATAGAGCTTGCGTAGCCTAGGTTTTCTTTAATACGTTAAGAAGAAAGGGAAATGTCGATTTAAAATTTCCCTCTTTCCTTATCACGTTGTACTACCGAGTGAAATATGTCTCGGTGAGGGGAGATGGATAGACCTAGATCATAATTATTGTAATACAACCTTAAAAATAATTTTAAGATTGTATTACAGCTACCATGTATATATCTGTCCGAGACCTCTGAATAGTACAACTTAAATTAACTTAATTATTGCATATTTGTCGTTCTTATTGTTCTTTGTACTAGGTTAACTAATTTACTTTAGAATTCCAGCTGAACATTTATTTAGAAAATTATAATAACTCACTTTTGTCAACATAGAATAAAAACGTCTATATTTGTTTATTATATACTATTTTTTAAAACTGCGCTGTTGACTTCAACCTTTATAGTCTAATATGATATAACCTTTGCGAGGTAACAAAGGATACAAAAGCCCCAGTCAGAAGCTGTATATCTCAAAAGCTAAAAATAAACCCATTTTCTCCCTCGTCTCATGTGTGACGTAAGCGGTACTAGGTCCAACTCTCGGCTTTGCCGTCGAAATTGTCGAAGGTGATTTGAATTTAACGACAGAAATACAGTTCCACGTAAAGCCCCATTCTATAACAGAATATCCGTTCCATT
This sequence comes from Cimex lectularius, assembly GCF_000648675.2. Taxonomy (NCBI): domain Eukaryota; kingdom Metazoa; phylum Arthropoda; class Insecta; order Hemiptera; family Cimicidae; genus Cimex; species Cimex lectularius. The sequence continues at coordinate 622,422 of NW_019392753.1, read as the reverse complement.
ACAAATATGATATTATTTTTAGTTATAAGAGAAATTTGTACCAGCAAAATGAAACAGTTACCAGGACAAAATTGTGAAATAAGAAAAAAATTACAATTACTGGGCCCTAATTAATTTTAATATTTCTTTAAAACGTGCGGGACAATACTTTTTTAATTAAAAAAATTGGGGGTTCTTATTTGTAATTAAAATCAATTTTTCAACGTATTGAACATTTGTTTTATTAGTGGCGTTTCTCTTATCATTTATCGTCCAGTTAAGTATACATGGTACAACTAAAATGGTTTTATTATTCTCTGCATTAAACCCCAATTGAACCATGAAAAGCAACCCGTTTTAATTAATTAAAACTCGTCCTGCAGAAAATACTTTCACGAGGTACAGCAAGTGTCATAGAGTGTAAATAAGTAATAGCAATTACTTATTTTTTATTAATTATTACTTATACACAATACTAAACACAGTGAAAGTGGCCGTAATGGGGTTCCGACTTTCCACAATTAGATGGATGCCATCAGCTCCTCAGTTTCCTGTGAGGGTTGAGAGGAAGGGTTAAAGCTGGAAGTGGTGAATAGGAATGAAAAAGCATTTTGTTGTGAAATCTGAGATTGGGACAGTTTTTGGAATGTATGGTATTTTATTTATTACGGAGTGGATGGTTCGATTAATGACGTAGAATGGGAAGATTTTGGAGTGGATGTTGGAACGCATGGCTGACTCGTACAATTTGCTTCCATAGAACAGAGTAATGGAAGTGTATTATAATTTTTTGTTACGTATTGCCAGAATTGACGCTGGTGTTGGTCTGGTTGGAGAAACGGTGAACACATAATGAACCGGCATTGGTCACTTATTGGTCCGTCTTCACTTGGACACCAACTCCTCATATCAACCTACAATATTTCGAATTTTCACTCTTTTTGCCATATTTCATCTTAACCAAGGCCTTAGATAAAAACAATAGTTCAATTGAAATAATTAATATGGTCAATTATGTCCGCTAAACATATATGGATTAATATAATAATTAAAGAAGTAATCGCTTCGCTAGCTAAAATCTCCTCGCGGCCACTTCATAAGTAGCTGAAAATCGAATCCTGATTGCACGACATTTGAAAATATGCAAAAAGAGTGAAAATTCGTAAGGTTGTAGGTTGAGATGATGAGTTGGGGTCCGAGTGGATCGAAGCCGACAGCTCACTCAAGTCGTTAAAGCAGCGGCGTTTGAGCCGAATGTCAATGGTTCGAATCCTCCTCGTGACACTGATTTTTTTATCTCAACAAATACCTTATATAAATATTAATTAATTAAATATATACGTTTTGAAAAAAAAATTCAGCCATATTAATAGTATTTTAAATAGTATATTTATTTTCTTCTAGTAAAGGGGGTGCATGAATGTTCTTAGTTCTTAATCTTCATATAGCATTATCATTATATTTCGTTAACAACATTTTACATATCGTCTAGAAGGCAGTTAATAATATTGGATCGTGACGATATTCTTGACGAACAACTTTAGCAAAACAAAAGGCCCAAATAGGCTCACTGATCAATGGTCGCATTATAAACGTTAATGGTCAAATTGTAGATTTACGGTTCTATTCGATTATAACACTGAGTTTAAATATGTGCTGATTAATGATATCTATTAAAGCTGAACTAATTTGATCTGTCAGTGAGAAATAATTGAGCATTCCCAAACAATATTGTTTTGATCAAAGCGACGTGAACACAATATGATTGTGAAACGACATTAGTTTATTAGAGGAGCCCTACCGGAAATGGGTGCGTCGGTTAGTATAGTGCTGGTTAACCGGAGAGTAAGCGTTGAATGAATTTTTATCATATTGCAACTCGTGACATCCTCTAATAACATCGACGATTTTGATATAGCGTGTTGACCAATCAAATTACCATCAGTCAATGAGGTACGGTCCGTGTCATTCAGTAATAATTTTTATATTGCACATCGTCTGAATTCTCACCGAGATTAACGCTAGGAAAAGTTTTTCTAAAATTAAACTATATATATTTAGGAGAAATGTGGTAAGGACATTAAGGGGATGAACCTACAGCTTCATCTTCTCCAATCACCCAGGACGCCTATTATTCCGGGTTTTTTTTGTCTCTCATTAAAATATCGTACATTTAGAAAGAAAACACTCGTTTTCAGAAAATGGTGGGTAATTCAATTACTAACAACAAAACCTCCAAAACCAACGTTAATATTTGCTATACGATCTAAATTTTGCTTATGCTGGATGATAAGGTAGTTGATAGCCGGGGTCTGGTGTGTCCCAAACCAGTCTTTTGGTTTATTGAACACTACCTAGTTCCTTCGTTAAGTTCGATTGTAAATAAAAGTTGTTGATGATTGATGACTTAACGCTCACTCGTTGAAAATATGGATGACAGTTTCTTCCTCCTCATTGCATAACCTACATGGGGTCATTGTAGGTCATTGTAGCAATGTGTTTTCACCACCAAAACTAATCAGTGAGTGCATACAAAATGTCCAAAACCTGGGGGCCCAACAACCTGATAATATCTTGGGTATCTTAGTATCTTCATCTCCATCATTCTTTTCTCCTTTTTCATTGCCTCGTCTCATTCTTGTGGTTGCCTCTTTTGGTCTATAGTTGATCTCCGAGATCCTCCTATTCCAGTTTATATGACTGTTCATTACTAACAACATTATCAAAATATTATGTTTTTCCAGGTTTAGGAATTTGTGGATTCATTCACTGTCTCTTTCAGATGTGACCTTTTTACGTGCTAATGCTTGAGAGCCACTTACTCTCTGATCTTATAAAGATTATTTTGTCAGTCAATTAATACCAAGGGGTGCTTCTCTAATGAGTTTAGTGGCTAATATTTTGGATTTTTTCATTTCCATTTGTGGTCTTTTAAAACTTGATAGGATGTTGCCAACGATGTTACTGCGATCATTTATGAACTCAAAGTATATCGAACTATTTTTGAAATTCTACCGAACAAGGTTTTTGGCTCATTTTACGGTGATAGGGTTGGTACAACCTGAACATGATTTAATCATACCTGAATTTGATGAAACAAAAATCATTAGGAATTTTCAATTCTAAGAAATTATAGGATAGGAGATAAAACGTGTATAAAGTAAATTGTAATTTTAATTGATGAACAGAAAAGAAATTGTACCAAACAATTGAATATTCCTTTCAAATATCTCACGTTATATGTGCTATCTCTGAGAATATATTTGATAGGATTCTGAGCTAAAGGTTTGGCGAAGTTTATTAAGTCCAACCGAGAATATTTCCGGACGTAAAATGGAATAAATATCGTTGATACAGACTAATTTTCAGTACGAACAAGTTTTTCATTTGTCATTTCTCAGTTTGTGATAAAAAGATTAACCGGATAGGATATCGATTTGCTCATTTCAATCTTGGCATTTAATCCTGAATCAGCGTAAAAAAATAACGTAAGTTGTCAGTTATGTCGTTCTGTGCAAACATTGTTATCTGGCATAGTTTACGAAATATAAGTCAATTAGACAGAGGGACAGATAAACTAATTTCCTTCGCTATGCGGGTGGAACTACCGTGAATAAAAATGGCGAAGCTGCAAGCAAACCGGGCCATCACTCACGAGCAAACATTTCATAGCAAAGGTTATGGCAGGCAGTGAATACTAAGTGGATGCAAATAAATTTTCCCATCAACGGGATCCAAACTCACGATCCGCAAATACCTCAAATTGGTAGCGAAGCCCTTTCTGGATATCGATCAAAGATTTTTGCCTGGCTCGTTATCAAAAAAATAAATAAATCCAACAAACACACTAATAACAAATAATTAGATAATATTAGAGTATATTATTGGAATATTGGTGATGATGAACAAATGAACAACCGTTCTTTTGATGCTTTTTTTACGTAGAACTAGGTCATTTACTGTCGATGCTACTTTTTCTTTTTCTGGGTTTTCTTTGTATCCCAGGTTATGTTTCCATTGAGCGGTTGCTTCACATTCGAATCATTCATCCTATCATTCCTCTGAATTTAGCCACTATAACATTGAGTTTGTCAGTTTTGTTGAGGGTTTGTTTAACACGCGTTTACTATGACTAGCGCCCTAGACCTTATCCACTCCTTTTTTCTTTTTTGTATCCATTCTGCCCTGGAGGATTCTTAGTGGTTTTTCATCCAGAGAATAGCTTCAGAGCCTATGCATGGTCTTTCACATTCTACTCTGACTAGGGTGTCTGCTTTTTCGTTACCGAAAATCCCCTTGGGTCCTGCTACCCATCATCAGGTTACTGATTTTCCCCCGGTTTTGGAAATTATGGATGCATTCACTGACTAGTTTCGGTGAGATTTTATACATGCTAATGCATTATTAGCTCATTGTATATCCGAATTTAATAAGATTTTTTTTGTCAGTGTAACTTCTTTTAATAGTTTCCTAGGCACAAGTATTGATAGCATGTATTTCAGCCGCCTGAATAAATAAATAATAAATGGAAGAGGACGATCTACGAGACCAATTATAGACCAAGAATATACAATCGATGTACCAACCATATCTCCAATTGTGACCAGGCAATGAAGAAGGTGAAAGGACCGATAACTAGATAGTGATGATGATGGATACTGAGATGTGGGTGTTTTTGTTCTCCAGGCCCTGCAGCCTCCTGGCATACTGTATTTACCTAGTTCATTAGCTCAGGACAATCAACTTAATTCTTCTCTTAAGAAGTACATGCTAGGTCATAGACGTCATTTCTACAAATCCTTTCCCTATGTTTTCTTTGTAGCCCAGATTGTCTCCATTGAGGGTTGCTTCCCATTGGAAAATGATATGGGTGGCTAGTTTTCCTCCTCATTGCATACCCTACTTTCTCAGATGCTAGATTCACCAGTATATAGCTCTATCACTTTTCTGAATACAGACCTCTCTGACTGTAGCAGTGAGTTTGTCCATGTTTGTGAGGTATGTTTTAACATATGCTTACTTTGAGCATTTTATCCACTGCTCTTTTTGTATTTTTGTATTTTTATTTTTTTTGTGTCCATTCTGTGATGGAAGATTCTATGCATTCACCAAGTTTTGATGTGAATTTTTACATGAAAATACCTGCTTAGATAACCAATTTTAAAATGAATTTTTGTCAGTGTAACTCCTTTTAGGATTTTCCAAGGCTCAAGCATTGATGGCATGTATTTCAGATACTTCCTAATGAATTTGATTGCTCATGTTTTGGGCTTGTACAAAAAAATGCCTGTCCTTTATGTGTTTTGGAGCCTTCTGTATACCACCATATCAATGTATATGATGTTCACTTTATTATTTTTTTTAACGAGTGTTCGCAACAGCAGAGGTCGTATAAACCCTCAGGGTGCCGGTGTTTTTTGAAAAAAAGTCCATTTGTAAGTATGTCGGTTTCGAATACAGTCTTTTTTTCTTTATGCCCTTTGTAATCGGTTGAGACTTTAAAAGATATTGTAAAGATGTTTCCGGGATCATATAATCAGTCCCTATTTTTAAGAATAGGTGTTTGATTTTATTGTTGTGTGCTCGAAGTGTTTAGTTCCCATCCAGTTTGATTTTTTCTGGATCCTAAATGAGTTTTTCCTTCCTTCTTCTTTTGTAAACATTTCCAGTGAAGGTAGGATTAGCAGAGTTTCTAGTGAAATTGAAGGGATTGTTTTCATTGCCCATGTGATACATAGAGTTCGTATCCTGCCATATTGTTTCGGTAGCTTGATTTTGTTGAGCTTTGGTCCACCAGGTTATTATTATTAACCTATTAGTTGAAAGGAAAAGGATTTTCCTTTGTATTTTAAAACGTTTTTACACTACTTTTGGACTTGAATGTAATGTTGCTTATCAGAGCGTAGCGGAGCACAGAAGTTTGAATAGGTTTATAGGGAATGGTATACTGATTATGGTGGAGCAGGGAGGAAACTGCACTGATCAAAAAGCCGAATTTTTCTCCGCCTTCTGGACCTTTGATGTTGAAAACGAAAAATTATTATACGGCGGCTTACAGTTGTCCTGAGAAAACTGTTCTCTAAGTAATGGTCTGGTCGGAATGCATGTGACATATGTTCGTTCTTTGGGGTGAAGCCAAATAAAATAAATGTAAACATAAAAGAATACGCATTTATTCTATATTTTGCCGTAAAAGGAATCGAAACTACACCATTCCATTCTTTAGTTACCCCACCTTTGAACGCAAACATACCCATTTTCATTAATTAGAACGTTACGTTAATTAGAACGAAGACTTCTCTCTAAAATCCGTTGATTCTTAATATAAAATATATGAAATAATTTTAACTTTATTTTTTATTAAAATAGATTGTTTATATTGAAAGATGTATACATATCAAAGTAGCCCTGCATAAAATTACTTCAAACTAAAATAAACCTATCAAATTACTACTAGTCAACAATTACCCAATAAATATAAGAAATAATATTGTTAGGAAAACAATAACAAACAAAACGACTAAAAATTGAAAAGGAGGAACTGGATACTAACGGTAATTACTAAAGTCATTTTTTATATACCAGGTCTTACAGAACGTTTGCTAAAAATCATCTAAAAAATCAATACAAAGCCAAAAATTGTATTATTTTATGGACCGCGCAGTTAATAAAATACCTTCCTTAAAACATAGGATTGACAATGTTATGTAACATAATGTGTAAGGTAGTGGGTTCTTGTAGTAAAATTTACATTGGAATAACAATACAATTTATGAAAAACATAATAAAACGACACTGCAACCATTAATACTGATTTTGTACGTGCTGGTTCTTTGCCATAAATTTGATACACACAATGTTAAAATAATGGACAATGAAAATCCCAAGAAAACTTTAGTGTCTCTAGACGGTATGCCTTAACTTGTAAAAAACAATGGAATTTTGAAGCAGGATCTTTGTTAATAAGTTCCTGCACAGATGCTACTTTTAGTTCTCTGTTTATAGAAATGTGGATATTTTAGATGATGCTTCTACATATCACTCAGTACATTAGCTAAAGAAATTTGGAACTTCCGATTCTATTTGCTGGTGAAATGATAGTAAACGTTTAGTTTGTTGTAGACATGAAGTAAAATGAGGCTCATTTCTTACTCAATTGAACAGCAATCACCTGGGAAGGTGAATTGCTCTCATTAACCACTTTTAGGGTCGGAGCTCACCTAATGGAGGTCGTGCAAGTAGTGGAATTGGAGGGGAATCCGGTACGATCAACTGTTGAACGAAACGGTCAATTCCATCATTACTCGCCCCAAAGGAACTAACTATCGGAGTAAAACGGCCTCCAGTGAATACGAAATACAAAGTTTCTCAACATATCGGACACATACGTTTGGCCTAAAAGTAACTGTCGGTGTGTCAACCCTTAATGGGCTCTTCTTAATGAAGTGAGAATCTTCTACGATTCAGGTCATTCGAGGTAACCTTTCGGCTTTATTTACACAAGTTAGTTTCCCCCTTGTTCTACGTTCTGTATTCATCAGATTCCATATTGCAGTGTATCATATTATTTACGGGAGGGAAACGGGTGACAAATGTCATTGGGGACGGTGGAAATCGAACCCACGACTGCCGTGTTAACGAGCCGAGAATCCGACACTCTAACCACTCCTTTAGTTGCTATCATCACAAATATATAAAATATATGTCTTTACTTACCATTAAAGTATTAACGAAGTATAAATATTTATTTGTTTTTATCAGCTGTACCTTTCTTTTCTCGACAGCGAGGACAAACAGTGGGCCAAATTTTCATAATTTTTTAGGGAAAAAACGAGTCTAGCAAGTGAAGGGTTGAAAACGCTTTGCAAATAAATGAATATATTTCACAGGAGAAAAAGGGAAAAGTCAGTATCCTTCCGGCGGTCGATTCATCTTCGAGCCGGTTCGTGCGGTATGGAGATAAACACCGATTGAAATACATTCGATTAATCAGTGTCGTCGTTTAACATAAACCAAACGGTAGGGTATAAAGGCATTTATTTAAATCAGCCACATCCAGGCTGTCTTCCATAAAGTTTAGTTATATTTCGTGTCGTTTATCATCGCGCTGACTGTATTGCTACTCCACGACGCACGACTCCCTCCAACATACTAGGATGACAACGACTCATTAAACTCTTCGGAGTTTGGCCGTCTTCGATCTTCCTTTTGAAGGGATCAGTTTTACTCCATGGTATTAAGCAACTAATGATCAGAACAACATACAAATGTAACAAAGCTTTATGACCTGAATAGCAAAACCCACCTGTCACCAAACCTTGCTCCATGAGACATTCTTCTTCAGCAAGCGCTGTAGATGAAATTGTTTAATTCATTGTAAAAAAAGAGTTTTCCGCGTATTTCTTCTCTAGTTCCGCGGAAATTGGCAATTGAAAAGTGTTCGGAACCGTATCGCGCAAGAAACTTTTCTTTTAACGATAGGTTCACTTTGCTAAACATCAAAGCAAATAAATCTATTTTATTACACAAATATATCTTTGCCTTATTTTGTCCTTTAAGCAACGTTGAAAAGGCTATTTCCATTCTTAGCAGGCATTTTAATACGGACAATTGCTTAATTTATAAACAGAAAGTGAAAATTCGTAAAAAAAGTCTTCCCATATACTGATTAGATTAAATCTCTTATTTATTTAATAAAATGTTCGATCGAGAAGTGCAAAGAAAAATTGTTGGCATATGGCAGGAGTAATTAACGGCAAAATATTCTATATGTTTGTTCCAATATGCGTCCAAACCGTTAGGAAACTGGCGGTAGCATGCGCAGTTGAATTTTGGCATTCCAGTACGTTCCAGCACCAAACTCAAACTGTCTCTGAGAGTTACCCGTTCCATCACGTTTTAAAACCTGTTTATGACTGGTTTTGGACCTTCAAAACAGTTGAGCATTTTGCTAGGTACTGGCTGGCAGTCAGAGACATGCGCATGTGTTCCCTGCGCCTTCGTTCCAGTCAAATCTCAATTTATATATGTATGGGTGTTTTGAAAAAATACCCAAGTAAAAAAAAATGAAATAAAAACATTAGAGAAAGAAGTTAATTTGCAAATATTAGTTGCAAAATGTATAAAAAGGAAAAATATAACAATTTAATAATACAGAAAATAAACCTTTAATTTATTTGAAATGCCGTATATTTTTTCATTTTTGTAAATAATAATGTATCTTTCTAATACTAAAGTAATTGTATAAATAAAAACGCATTTAAAAAAATAGTCAATAATTTTACAAGTGAAGTTGTTGAACGAAATCACATGATGAGAAAACATTCAGTTGAAAAAATTTATTGGCCATGTTCATTATTTCGGCAAGTGTTCTACATGTTTAGTGGAATGGTATTCAATTTAAAAAAGTTTTATGTGATGTATTTATTATAGGAGGATCAAAAAATCGAAAAATTCTAGAGGGGAGAAACAGTCGATAACATTTGTAATAATTTTGAATAAAACTGGTAAATCAAGGGGAATCTTCATGTTATGCTATCGACGTGAAATTCTTTAGTAGTGCTACAAACAATTTTTAAAATGTTCCAATTTTGAGCACACAATTTAATACATGTATATACCAGCGGAATGCAGCGCGGGTTCGAATACCGGCATAGCTCCTCTTCCAAGACACCCAACATAGTTGGACGTTAAGCCTTCCTGTATATCATTAATTAATTTTTTTAAAATACGTCAAATGAACCCTTTTGCCCGACAAATTACCCAATTTTAATTTCTAATTACCGTATTTCGCATAATTGTTAATTTCAAATTATACCTTTTTTTTACCTTAAAATTAACCAATGTTAAATTCAAATTATCCGTTATTTAACTTCAACTTAACACTTTTTACTGTCTAATTATTTATTTTAATATCAAAAACCTAGGACAAAATAAATAACTGGCCTCTTCAAAACCAAATTTACTTACTTTTTAACTAAAAAAATCCTGTATTATTAGATTTCTTTTTTTATGTGTTTGATTTTATGTGTAATTAATATTTATATGGTTTTTAAAATCAAATATAAATTTGTCTTACAAGAAATATATTTTTTCATTAAATGTTTTTCAAATATACAAGAATTTTACTTTACAAGCTTATATTTCACACCATCTCCTATTTTTTAATCTAAAAAGGATTAACTTGAAATTTAAAACAAAATAATTTAAAGTTAAAAAATGTTATTTTGACGTTAAACAGAGTTATTGTGAAATTTTAAAAAAGTTTCTTTCGAAATTAAAAATGGTTAATTTGACATTAAAAATAGTTAAATTGGTTTGAAAAAGGTTTGATATCAAATTTAAAAATGTTAATTTGACCGGAAAAAAGCAAATCTGACTGAAAAATCTATAATTATGGTAAAACTGAAAAATTGCTGGAAAAAATTCTTTATTTTCAATAACTGAGGGTTTTCCTTTAATGCAGGAACTTCAACAAAAATTCATTCCTTCGTTCATGTCAAAAATGTTTGAAGGTATTGTTGGGGGCAATCCTCTGCCACAAATGTTAACCTTCACGTTTGTTATAGGGTAGCATTATCATTACCATATTCCCCCAGACCTAAAGCTTGATATTTCAGATTCAAGAGTTTACTTTCACTCCGAGTATTTCATTCGTTTCAGAAAACACTGGGAAGTACTTTATTTGTCTGCGGTGTACGCGACTTATAACGGAAACCGAAAAAAGAATCTTCTCTCAATAAAAGCCCTCTATAATACGGATGACTTGGCCGATAATGTCTCTATGCATACACTGTCATCTCCAAATAAATCAACATCGAGTCTCTTATATTTAACATTGAACCATTTGCAACTTTTTGTGCATTGTTAAAACGATTCAGTTTATTAATGGTTGTACCGATGAAACGGGACAAATTTAGAGTACGTGCAAATAACTTATTAATTTTAATAACATGCACAATATTGGTCATCGTAAGTCATGGTATAAGGAAGGTGGTTAAATTTGTATTTCCGTTTAAATGAACCTTCTTTATAAGTATGTATGTACTGGCTCCATATTGTTCACTGGCATCTGAGAAAACACTACCACTATGTCTATACTTTCAAAGATATCCATATTTGAAGTTGTGGAATGAAGAGTGTGCCTCCTCATATTATTTTCTTCTGTGAATCAATAGCTCAACGGAGATATCACCTACCTTTTCTTCCTAGGGAAATGAAGTGTAGTAATGATAGTAACTGACCTTCTCCTTCTAAAAAATTGATTAGAGTAAACTCAATTTACTTAAAGAACTAGAAAAAGTAAAACAAGACAAGAGTGCTTCGGGAACATTTACTTTCTAGCATCCTCACCATAATATCCTAATATCTAATTCCAAAAGTACGCATAAGACTTATAGTAGCCAAGTGGCCCTGCAAGCATTATCATTTAAAAACTTCAAATCCAAAAACAGACAACAAAAAACAGAGAGAAAGAGGGAGAGGGAGAGAGAGATAGTAAGAGAGAAAGGAAGTGAGCGAGAGAGATACGCAGTTAGACAAGGGACAAAGGCAGATGAACAGAATACTAAATAGAAATAAATGATAAAGAAAGAGACAGAGTGACTGAAGGACAGAGGATAAGAGAGAAAAAGAGAGCGTGATAAAGATGGAGTGCAATGATGCGAAAGCCACACCCATACTTCATCTTCTACTTGGACAATTTGTCTGTTAACCAGAATAAATAAATTTCTAACCTAGTAGGGTCAATAGTTTTCGGGAATAATCTTTTTAACCCCCTACATGTTTCTTTTTTGTGTTAACATCCCTTAATGGTACCCGACCGGCCAACCCCTTCCATAGTCTTTGGCGGTAGTCGGAGCGATATCAATTCATTTGTTGTGCGGCTGCTCCCCCACCTCCGACCATTAACTTACCATGATTTATAGTTCATTCTTTTGTTCTCATCATTCTAACATAACCCTCACCCTACAAATATTGATCTTATGAACGTAATCAAAGGTTTAATTATTGTCCGTTTGTTAAAAGGGGCCAGGCAACCTGTATCCCAAACCGCCCCGGTCGAACTGATCACATTATGCTTTTTCTTCCTTTTCACGTCCCCCCTTTTTATTTATTGAGTAATTTGTTTACCTATCAAATGGACGCCTAATGCGACCACTTCCACTGTCACTATTGACATTTTTCTCGCCCCTCCTTCTGTTGGTACTTTAACTCTTCAAATTCATTTAAGATAACGGAAAACCTAAATCCGTGAAAATAGTTTTTATTTACAACAAATATACATGAATTGTTACTTTTTACTTGAATGTATAGAATAAAGGTCATTCAGCAGAACTGTTTTTAAATTAGCTTTATATATAAACTGTAAATCCCGGGAAAATTGTATATTTGAATAATTATGTTTACCTAGAAGTATCATTCAATTTCAATGGCCATTTTAATGAAGCAACTAATTATTTTATTAAAAGAGGTAATCAAGTCCTAGGAAAAGTTAAGGAAATTCTCGTTTAGGGTGGGTCTAACTCTATAGTGCAAAATTCCGCATTTTGAAATTGTTGTATGGCTTTGGATCTTTATTATCCTATGAAATCTGGGCAATTCAAACATCCCGAGGAGATCTCCAAAGTCCAATTGAAATTTTTTTAAAGCCTTTTCAACCACTACATAAAAGTTGAAATTAATTTTAAATCTATTAGACTTGTGAGATTGGAACATTGTGGAATAAGGTTCTGTCCCTGCGACATGAGACGGCTAAGTCCTAAGAGATTGGTTGTCAATTAGATGACACTATCCGGATGTTGGATTGCGTTTTTTTTAATTTAAATAATCCCTCACAATTAAAGAATGACAATAGATTGATGGGCAAATAACTTATTCACCCTAGTATATATTCTTTCCTCTTGATTTTTTGTTTTTGTTTTTAGCAAATGTATTGTTGTTTACTTTTTAGCTACACAGGCTTTTGATATTATATTTTAGTGGGCTATCAATTCAAAGCTTAGTTTATTTATCAATCCATTTATGTTTAATGGCTTAATTGACTATATTAATATAAATGCTTAGTTTATTTTTCTAAAGCGGCATAGGTTCTCTTATTTGGTCCGTCTTTACTCGAGGGTTTGTATAACGCGTTTGGGTTAATTCAACAAACCCGCGATTGAAGACGGACCCAATAAGTGACCCTATGCCAGTTCAGCATAAGTTCACCAACGCGTAGACCAACACCCATCATCAACTCTAATTTATTGTTGTTTCATTTATTTATTTATAAGCATTTTTAGTTATTTAAAATGTTTGTTTTAGATATAACTAACTATCAGTGCCATTATTATTTATTTAATTTTGATTCTTGCTATATTCAGAAATATGTTGATATGTAAAGTCAAAAAACTATGTAAGACCAATTCCCGTAAGTTGTACCCGGTACAAAAATTAGTAGTTAAATAAATAAATAGGTACCAAACAATGTAGTTTTCTGCTCTCTATGCAACAAATACATTTTATAGCTGTATTATTATATTTATTTGAAAATACTTTTTTTGTGCAAACCAGAATTAACTAAAACATAATTTAGTAATTTGTTAAAATTTGACAATATACATGTGGATGAGTCAGTGTTTCCCAAAGTAGGGACTACGCCATCAGGTATCATCATCACTCCATTAATTTAAATTTTTGTTCGATAAAATCTTTGTAAAATATCGATTTTTCATTTTCAGTATATTTCATTAAACTGACAAATAAACGATATTTATATTAAATTGTCAATGACGAACGAATGTTTGTTTAATCATTGGGTAAATGTATGGGGTTTAGTGGCCGTTAGTTAATGATTATTTGAAGATCGTGCGATCCGGTCTGGTGTGACGTAGGATTTAGAAAAACATGTTTTTATCGTGTCAACGTTTCGATCTTTATTGAGATCATCTCAATATTGAAACGTTGGCACGATAAAGAAAATGTTTTTCTGAAACCTACGTCACACCAGACCTCATCTCACGATCTTCAAATAATCATTGGGTAAATTTAGGATTAATATTAATATGCAGATAGATACGAGCTATTCGCGATTTTATGAAAGGAAAAAATTTAATACTAAAATTTCAATAACTATTACATAACACCATAAATGGAATATTATAGGTGTATATAATTTGTTACCAATACTGACTTTTGCATATTAACATCTCGACAGTATACGCCAAATCTGTAAAGCAATGAATTGAAAATAAGATGTGGCGTTTTGATTTTTATATACAAACAATACTTTGCAATTTATAATCCCTATCTTTTTATATCATAATTTTAATGTTGAATAAAATTTATGAGCCTGAGCCTCATAATTTAAGAAGCAAGCCTATGTAATCGCACACAACTTGATAATCGAGAACAATGCAAGTGATGATTTTCCGACTGAACAAAACATCGCAATATTTCACATGATATAATATTAATTAGCAATTTGCTATTGCGGACTAATATAACTGATTTATCAGGTGAAGGAAAATAAACACAATGAAATACATTCCGAGCATCGAAAATATTACTTTTTAAGATAATACTTTACATGAGGAAAGCATTTTATCCGATATTTCATTCATATGGAGTTTTTACTCTTTATAAGAAAATAAGGTTAATCAGATTTTCGAATTTTTTACTGAAATTTACTATTTTTTACTTTAGGTGGGTATCAATTAATGTCCGTCAAATATTTTTCAACAATGAACCCGTTATAGAGAGAAAAGTCAATTATTTTGCGACGAAGTATAATTTGAACCTACCAGATTTCCTTATTAAAAATACTTCGGACATGAATATCAGGTGGCGTGTTCGAAACAAACTCTTTACCGACCACCAACGACTACTATTTAAAAAAATCACGTTTGATCGCAGTGTCTACATATTGGTGCGGTAAAGGAGAATAACTTATTTTAGAAATTGAAGAACATCACAAGATCATTTCCAGTTCAAATAATTTATTAAATATTTCGTTCCAACGTCCTAGACGCGGAACATGGTTGTGGGGTTTAAAAACATTGGTTCCTGTGTTTTATCAATTATTCTATAGTGATTTTCCCAATAATTTTTAACTTTATCCAATGAGCATTTTAATATTATAGATTATGCACGTTGGGGTTGAGGAGTTGGGCAAAAGAGATTTGAAAAATTCTAAGAGGGACATGGCACAAAAAACGATGGGAAACACTGATGTAGATCATCTCAATTTAATTACAAACTGTAATTAACTTGTGGATTACCCGGATTAATTTCACAAAATATTTACATATATTTATGATTATTGACGTTGGTTTTTTTACAATATGTTAAAGAAACGATCTGCGTAAATCACGATTTCACAGGTTCACTTCTAGAATGGGAAGAAAAAGCGTTGGAAGCCGGATGATCATTTGACAACAGAATGATTTGCATTTATAAGTGAATTTCACCTCTATATAATATAAAAAGCTTTATACTGTACAATTCCTCATTTCCTTTCCCAGTTATGTGACCGACGGATACTCGGCAAATGAAAATTCCTCTCCTTTGATGTTCACCGTTTCCTTTATGAACAGCAAACGCTTAGCCACATGAATTGATCTCGTAGCGCTTTCAGTCGTTAAATCCTAACTTACGAGCCATCCTCTTGAGAAAAATGACTATAATATTTATAATAATCTGATAATGTTCTTAAGTCGTCGCAAGAGAAAGATAAATTTAGCGACCATAAACCCGATTTGAAAACCATGAGGATTATTTTCCCATCGTTACGTTTTAATACACTAATCCATATATAAGCGAAGTAATGGTTTGAAAATTATCATTTCATTGTCTACGGGTATATTTCGGAGTCCCTTTAAAGTTCTTGTCGACTTATTTACCTTCGTCATTAATTTTTACGGCCTCCATAATGGAATTCGAAAGCAGCGCTTTATGTTTGTTGAGAGAACAACCTGGCCACACATATTTCACAGACAACACAATACGCCTTTTTCATCTTTAGAGTCGTTAAAGTACAATAATTGCTTTAACACTAACATATGAGAGAATCGTTCACAAATAATGAATGGGTTTGATAGTTCAAGTTGGAATAGTGATTTTATGCAAGCATATAATTTGTAGGGCAATTAGGCAACCCACTACACACAAAGAATGTTTACCTTTAAATTGATTGGATTTTTTAGATTTTTAATATTCAAATATACTGCAATCACAAACACCCAAGTAGAAAATCCCGTATATGACTTAATTACATATCTGCAATATAAATCAAATCTTCCTCAGAAGGCCATTTTTTAAACTAAAATATACAATTCTACCCTATGTATTCCTTTTACTATCTTATCGATTTATTATAAACGACGTTCCTTCTAGGAGTGCAGCAAGGTTTTAAAGTTATTGACACTATTTACTCTGATCTATACAAAGAGATTGCTTGGTTACGTTCCTGATGTGGCTTTTGATACCGGCCATATTCCATAAATGCAAACGCTTGCTACCAAGTCAACATTACGTTATCTTGGACTCCTATTTATCTGACTGCTGTGTAAGAGGATATTCTGCCAAGGAGTAGTAGTCCAATAGTCCAATTCAATTAGGCCCATAGAAGCGGGCGTCTCACAAGGGAGCATTCCTAGTCCCATATTGTATAACATTTATATTGTTTACTTTCCTATTACCCCATACCATCAACCAATTCATTCGGTACTGTAAATTTGTCTTCTAATCTGAATCCAATTCAAGCAACCTCTAACATCCTTATTATTAGCTAACCAAAGACTGATGCCAAAGGCGGAAGATTAAATGAAGAAAAATTTGCACAGTAAAAATGATTCACACAAGAGCCGTCCCACAAGGAATCACAGTTGGTACCATCCTGTATACCATTTATACTGCTGGCCTTCTTGTTCATCCCAACTTCGTCATTACCTTCTACACAAATGTCATCGCAATTCTGTCTTCTAAACTGAATCCTATACAAGCAACCTCCAACATCGAAGAACAACTATCAGACCTATTAAGAACTATATCTATACAACAACCTAACATAGAATCCCCACTCAAGACTTAAGAGCAGATTTAACAGAAGACTAGGACGACCAAGACTTGTAAAACATTTTCTACGCTAATTTTTCAAAACCAAAGGAACTCTATAAATGAACAGCGACGAATTGGATATACAGAGTGGAATCGTTTGATTCTATCGAAGCCATTCGTTATTCAAAGCTTCTTCCAATCAAAATCCAGCGACCATTTGTATGTATACATAACTGCATCAGTAACCTCATTATCCACGACCTGAATAATGTACTGACCAAACCTTCTCTTTACTTTTCCACCCTTAAAACTTACCGATGCAATACTGGTTATATTATCAATGTTGTGAAAGTATAAAAAATAATATATACACAATAGTCATAATTGTAATGTGATTATGTACTGGCTACAACTCAATTATTTAAAAACTTAAAGACTTACGTAGTATTTCGGTTTCGAAGATAGCTTTAAGCCAGTAACAATTACCTGAAAATAAAGTTTAAAAATTAGAAGTCCGTACATAGAGCTTTTACGTGGATAAAATTATTTTTGTATTTCTTACCTTGTATGTACAATAATAGTAAGAACTTATTTAATAAATAAATTAATATAAATTAATCTTTTTGAAGATTATGAATAAAACATATAAATTGTTCTGTTTCTGTAAAGTTTTTAAACTTTTTATTTATAGTCATTTGCTCTACCAGGTCGGATTGTAACATGTACTTGTATCAAATTGCTTTTTCCCTTGAGATGCGTGTGCATTGTGGGAGGTGTGAAAAAGATCGAATAAATTCGTTTTGACAGAATTGAAACTTTGAATGCAATGTTACCGCGTTGGCAGCTATTTAAAAGTAAGACAGGTTTTTCGCAAGAACTGGTTAATATAATACCATCTGGTGCTTAAATGGTACACAATTTAAATGCTTTAGTTGTGGTGTGAGTACGTTTTGCGATGTAAAGTATGTTACCTATTAACCGGCAAGCATAACGATAACGCCTTAAACTCGGGTAAATAATAACAATTATTTCGAATTTAATACCTCTATATGTCTCACAGGACTGAACTTGCCCAATAAACACACTCCTAGTGTTCACAGGTGGGAGCCGAACGGTTAGAAGATATATGAATTCACACCGGGAAAAGTTTAATATTCCCTGAAATTATTTCAAAGTGAATCGTAATTATATGTGTTTCATTTATTCCTAAAGAAGCCAATAATTGCCTGTACATGTTGAGCTCTATCCTTTATTCCCGACCGCCCACGAAAAGTTCGAAACTTTTTTTCACTTCCCAGGCCATCGCTGGTGTTTTAATACAGTGAATTTTTTTCCATAATACACATTATTCAAACCTCCGTGAAATCCAGGAAAAGAAAATAAGGAGGACGGGGTATTCGAAGGAGAATCTGGGCTTTTCTCTCCGAAAACTCTCAAAAGTCTAAGCTTATTCCCTGTATCAAGGATCACTGATGCGGAGGACTTTTCGTTATCAAATGCCAGGATTATATTTTTTACTTTCCCTAACTTTTATTAGATTCAGTCGCCTAAAGGAGCCACCCTCCGAATAAAAAGAAACATTTATATCAAATATGGGATTCCCAAGGAATGAAATAGGCAGTTTTATGCAAAGGCGTTCGTGGAATGGAGTTCCCATGTAACCAATTCATTTTTTTAATCCACTTCATAGCGTGCTAAGTTGTGTAGTTCTGAAGATATTTCCGTAAATAAATGTCCCTTACAGAAAAAGTTCAATTTATGTTCCTTAAAACAAACCAAACGTGATTGTAAGTTTATGGGATTTTTACATTTTTTTCTGCTATTTTCGAATGTATCCTGAACCAAAATAATATCATAAAATGTTATATCATTAAATTAATTGTTTATCATGCTTAACACTATTGAAGAAAATGGCTGATTTCGTGTAATTCAAGCCAATTATAATGCGGCAGTTATTTTGTAAATTAAAAAATTAATATTTTATTATGCGAGTAAAACATTACTTAAGGAAGGTATAATTCATAAAAATGATTTGCATATATTTTTTTAAATAGAAAATTAAGATAAACTGCATCAAAACCTTGAAATTAATTCACTAACATCTAAACTTTGTATTGAACAAACTGCACGAGGCGTAATAAGATACAGATAAACATATCACACGGAGATAACTAAACAAGAAAATAATGAGTAAGCTATCCAGTGACAGCAATGGTAAATTATTTATTCGTTTTAATCCCCCGCACTCTCTGAGAGCAACTCACGGGGCGACTGTCTTTTTAAACGTCGATTATTGGGAAGAGAACGGGAGGTTGCATGAGGTTACATTACGGAGGAGTACATGGGATTAGTGTAGGATTAGAAGTTAGGGTGGACATTTTTTATAGCTGGATCTAGAAATTTATTTCACAAAGGGAAAATATGCATAGTAATTATTATATTAATACATATGTTTTTTACTTGGTCCTACTTAACCAACGTTATGTTAATTAATTTACAATTTTTATGCAAAGTGTGGTTAAGATGAAAATTTGAAATATATGGCAAAATGAGGGCAATTTGAAAAGATGTAGGTTGAAATGATGAGTTGATGTCCCAGAGGACAGAAGTTACAATAGATCAAATGGTTAGAGCAGCATTTACTGCCTAGGCATCATAACTATAAAAATAGCCATACATATGTCTGGTTCAAGGCCTATCCTAATCTAATCTTTTGGCAGGTTCACCGCAAAAAACATTAATATGACTTTAAATTTTCTTCATGCATATTCCTGCATGCTTCATGAAGATTACAAGTGTAGCGGATCAAATCGTGGATCTAGCTGAATTTTAATAAGATAATTAAGAAACTTACCTCAGTTTTAAAACATCTCTCTTAAATTTCATAAATGTCTGAAGACAAGAACATTATTTCTGTAGCCACATACTAAATTTCAGTAAATACTAATATATTATTGTTTTTCCCAATCAGAATGCATTACACCATGAGTTAGGCACTCCCTGGCAACGGAATCAACTGATCACCACAGAACCATAGACTTGGAATCATATCCAAATTGTTTCTGTCACTAACCCCCACCGCAAAACTGAAACTACATTTATGTAGTATTGTAGTCAAGGAATTAAAGATTTCACCTAATCCGCACTGCAGCAACAAGAGGCAACGCCTGGCCGACAATTTCATCTGAATTCTCACAGGGCCACTTCGACAGCTCTGTAAAGTTTGTTTCAGGCATCAGAACAGAAAATTAAACGTAGTAAAATGTCTTTATAGACTTTGTTTTACTTAAACTTGTTTAAAATTATTAAAATTGGCACAAAATTGTTACGAAATTAATACAAAGATAATAAAGAGGGATTTGTGCTAGTAATAGGAACACTACTAAAATTGGACATATCGAATAAAAACCTTCCAGGGTATTTAGATATTCATTATTTGACTTTTGCATTAACATTATGTTTCCTTCGTAAGAAGGATCAAATAAAATAAATATAAGTCCTACTCCACCTCGTCAAACATGAAACAATGTTTTCATTAAAGTGGGTCAAGTTCGGATATGCTAAGGTGATGGACGTGCACGAAAGGGCTTTTCTTGACCTATTCAGAAGATTGACACGAAATTAATAATACTCTGAACTATATAATTGTCAAAACTATAACGAGAATTTTCCCCTTTTTTCAGTCTCTTTGCCAAAATTTGACTCTTATTTAAGGAAGATACGTTAGAAATGCAGATAGGTTGGATATTTATCAAAAAGGGGATTATTGTTTTATTCTTCTTATGGGAGTATTCATTCACATTCATAAATCTTACAAACTTAGAATGTTTAATACCCATCCTTAATCCACATAATTCGTCTCACCAATTCGGCTACCCTCTCTATCATTCAACGATCCAGAAATGTTTCAGAAGAGTTAGTTGACACCATTTCATCATTTTTAAACTATTTCTGCCCACTCTTTATTACATTATCATAACTTATTTTTCCCTGGTTCAGGATGACGTGCGGCAAAGAATACTCAGATGCCAAACTGATACTTGCTCGGCCTTCCACAATGGAGGGTTGTTAGTCCCATTCTGGATACAAGTTAGGCAGTTATACTGCTGATTTTCAAACACATCTCAACACCATCTTTACCACTTTGAGCATGACAATTTAAATCTGTCTTCTAGCTCGAATTCTATCCAAACAAGCTCTAAAATCGAAGAACTGATATCAGACCGATACAATACCACCACCATCATTACGACCTATGTGGATGACTGGGAAATTCTGTCTTCTAGCTCGAGTCCTACCGAAACACGCTCCAATATCTTACAACAGAAATCAGAGTGATACAAGCTGGCGTCCCACAAAGTAGTATTCTTTGTCCCACCCTGCACACCATTTATACTGCTTACATTACTCATAACCTAAATCCTATCCATTTGTCGGAGCAACTGACTGATTGAACAAAAATATAACCAGAATTCATTTACATTAAAAACCAGTCTTGCCCCCTTTTGGGCATCAACTACAAGTCGCAACTGACATCCACTCAGGTCTGATACAATATATATCTATACAGCAACAGGACGTGTCATCCCCCTCATGGCTTAAGAGCCAGACTAAACAGAAAGTATGGAGATACTGAAACTTTTAGAACGGTTTTCTAGCCATACGTTCACCGACAATTTGCCAAGCCTAAACTCACTGTATTATGAAAGTACTGCGTCGACTTTCGACATACTGAGTAGAACTGTGGGGGTTCCTCCAAGTCATTCGAAGTTCATAGCATCTCCTTTCAATTAAAAGTCTTGAGACAATTTTTCAAATTTTCTTGTAGCATCACTAACCTCATCATCCACAGCTTTGCATTTTGCTTTTAAAATTTCCACACCAACTTTTCATCCATTCTGATCCTCCTGCCTTCTGTAACTATCTCATTCAGAGAATCCGTCAATTCGCTATAAACGTCGATAGCTTGATAATTCCTCGCCTCTTAAACAATAATTGGGTAATAACGTTTGCTGGTCTATCGTACCATGTGTTGTGCCCGTTAGAAAAATAAACATANCAAACTCTTTCCTGAAATTTTAAATGAAACTAAACAACAGAGAAACAAATTTTTCTTTTTTGACTGGGGCTTCCGGCATCTAGGTTATTTCAGCCCCCAGCTAAGTCTATATTCTTTTAACACTTTCAAACACTACATTCACACACATTCATCAATACATCACAAATACATCCTTACAATACACTCATTCCGTTTGGTCGATGGAGTACTTGATATTCCTCCACCGACCCATACTCAAACTAAACTAGATTGGGGTCGATGGAGTACTTTTATAAATATTCCGCCATCGACCCCGAACACACACACACACTACGCTCTCAACGTTCGTGGGGCGATGATGAAGTTATATTTCACCCTCACCCCTCGCCATTCACGCTAATAAATACCTGCACTCAGACAAAACGTATAGACACACAACACATAAGACATACTATATACAATAAAAAAACCCAATTTCCCATAAAAAGCGGAACAGGGGACCCTGAAACTCGCTGCAGTGCGCGAGTACCATCTTCAGATTGGATGGCATGCGTACACGCTCCCTGTAGGGAGCCAAGGCATGGCATGTTTCCAGTATGAGACACAATCAGCAACCTTTCTCTGCATAAGGGGCACCAGCGCGGGCTTTGGCCCAAGAGCAGGTGCCCGTGTGTCACCGTGTATGGCCTATTCGCCAGTCTTGGACCCGTCTGTAAAGACTAGACCAAAACCGGCGTATTTGTTCCTAAGTTCAAGGAATTTAGTCTTAAAGAGATGTGGCGGTGTACACGACTTGGGCAAGCTCGCCAGGTCGTCGCGGACGAGTACGGCATGAAGGGTCCAGAGAGGTGTCGGTCGGTCGCCCAGCCGAACCACAGTCCCCAGAGCCAGTCCAGCCCTCCTAAGGCTTCGCCGAAGCGAATCCCGAGGGGTCGCGTCCGCGAGCGAAGCATGCCATAGACGGCTCTGTACGGGCACTCAAGAATCGTCCTTGCTAGAGGATGTCACGGCTTGGCCAGATACCCGGCCGTGTAACTGAGGGTGAACTGCTCTCTCCGTAGTTCGGGAGCAACACCTCCAGCTCACAACACAGACTGGCCAAGGGGCTGGTCCTGAACGTTCCCGAGATCGCTCTGAGACCCTGGTAGTAGAGCCTATCGAGCTTTCTCAGACGCGTTTTTCGGGCCATCCATCCGTAAAAGATTCTCGAACACCGCAGTGAGTCAAACATTTTTAACAGGGTCTCCCTGTCCGCTCCCCACCTAAAGTGACCAACAAATTTCAGTCGTGTGAGGATTTTTCTGCTCCTGACCTCGACGGCGTCGATGTGTGGCTGCCATCTCAACTTCTTATCAAATATGACGCCAAGGAACTGTACCGTCTCCAAATATCGTAGGGGCGCGCCCAGGAAGCAGAGCCGGGGGGGCCTATGTGCCCTCCTTATTCTGCAAAAGTGGACGCACACCGTCTTCGACGAGGAGAAGTAGAAGCCGGTTTCCTCGGCTCTCGCAGCCACAACGTCTATCGCTGACTGCATCCATCCGCCGACCTCCGCAAAATCCTTACCGGAATGGTAGAAGCAGAGGTCGTCGACAAAAAGCATCCTTTTTATCTGCGGAGGGATGCCGTCAGCAATGCCGTTCACCGCCACTAAGAAAAGCGCAACGCTCATCACCGAACCCTGGGGGATGCCGTTCTCTTGAACGTGATCCCAATAAACATATATTACAAACATATTTGTAATGCGTAATGAAATGTACACGCTATAAACTAATTATTTATAAATAGATAAATGTTATTAAAAAATATTTTTCGGTCCTTTAATCTCTGAAATCTTGTTAACAAGTTTTGAACTTCACGAAGATGTTCCAATGAACATAAAATTATGTGCTTTATTCTTTCTAAACATTCTATATCCCTTCCTAAGATATTTTTTAGTAACAAATTTTCCCACAGATTCTTCTTAGGTTGTTCAAAACCCGAGTTCAATGCTTTAAGTCTTTTAGTTGATTAAAAATGTAGCTCACAATTTCGCTAATGCTGACAAGGCACTGCAAAAAGATCTACTTCCACATAGTTATTAAGAGAAATTGCAACGAAAATTCCTCGGACAACGTTTTATCTCTGAAATCACGTAACCTCGCTGGAAGAAAGCGGGCCGGATAGATTGAATTGGCCAGCGGTTGTCGATACTACTTACGTTCTTCGTGGATTTTATTCTCGGCCGTGCTCTGTGCCTAAGCACGGACAACGATAAAAATTGAAAGATATGATATAACATGTAACGCTTTGCATCGTTCTGCCATGGTATAAAGAACTTTTTGAAATGTGTAAAAGAAAAGTTTTAAACTTTGTGTATTTACATTTTATTATTAAAAACCTCCCCCCTTTCTAATAGCACACAATCATTACCGAAAACATGGTGATTTCTTTTTTTTTTTAGACAAACTTCATTCAGTTTTTGTAGAATAATTGAAGTTTATCTCCATAATGTAACCCCATTACCTAAAAATTAAGTATTTCAAGTAACGGCTGTTACTTTCATATTCACAGGGTTGTCTGGAACAGAAATGCTCCCACACTTCCTCCTTCTCACCATCATCAATTAAATCAATAAAAATTTTATGTCATTTCGACGTTTCAAAAGTTGACGAAAGAAAAGTCCCTCCAATCTATTGATATTGGGTTTTGACGAAGTTATATATACCTAGATAGAAATAGGGATACAGAAGATTTATAGGTAGAGAGAGATAGTACGAAAGCGTAAGAGGGGGGTTAATATTGGGTTGTCCGGAAAATAATGCAGGATTTTGGTATTAAACAAAAAAAAAAGAAACTAGTTACTTTAAAGCAATGTTCTTTAATCAAAATAATTTCCCATACTNAATGAGTAATCCTGTAAACGTAAACAGAATATTTTATATAGATTTTTTTTAATGAAAACTTAAAATCCTGCATTATTTTCCGGACAACCCAATAGGTTTATAAGTAGACATGAGAAATTTCCTGGAAGACTATATACGATCGTAATCAATTAAATTTATTTTTTAATGAATATTTCTTCCTGATTGCTTTTTTAGTAAACTGAAACACGATTTTACAAAATATTTTTAAATATTATGAATCATCATGTATTTTGTAACCAATCTATCTGGCGAATCTATGTTATTTTACATGGTGTATTACATTTTTAATTATTAAAAACTGTATTATATCATAACACCATAAAAAGTTAAAAAAATAATATACATGTTGAAAAAGGTTTATATAGAATACAAAGGCGAGAAAAAATCTTACAATGTTACAGAATCAATTTTACCTTTGTAGTTTTAGCTCGGTTTTGTCGACTCCATGACCCATCCTATTCCGATTTAACTAAATGCATTTAAATTAAATCATCCTTACCACAGCCCACAGGAATGACAATTATGTTGAGATCTATGAGCACGAAATACCTTGGTAAACGGTTTCCTGCCTTCTTCGTTCCCCAGCGACCCCCTGGCACTTCTAACAGAAATTGTTTCTTTTGCAAGTTAAACAGCTACGCTTTTTATGAACTTTGGATAACTTCGACTGGTGGCCAATGTCTACTCATGTCTCAAATAACGTTTTAATGAAAAAAAAATCTATCATCGCTTTCGGAAATTACTATCCCTAAATTGGTCTACTAATAATACGTTTGACAAGAGAAATGTGCCATTTGTGAGATATAAAAACTCGTATATATTATGTTAATTATGTATATAAATCGGAAGTTTTAAACAGTGGTGTGCCTGCTGGCCCCGGTGTGGCCACTATCAAACCAATCAAAAATTTTTAAACACAACATGGCTTACAATTTTATTGCCATTGTCCAAGTTGTTTGCCTGGAATTATCGTATGTACGCGGTGAGGACAGATACCTTAACTCAGAACGCTGGTGTTTTAAAGGTGAGAATATTGAAGTAGTCGGGGAATAGAAATGCCCTCGGGTTCTGCCCATTCTGTGCCCTCATTTATATCAAAAGGCTTCTCCGGCTACATTAGCTTTGGATAAAACTTGGTCTCCACTCATTATGGAAGAAATTATTCCTATCAAGATTACTTTTAATAGATTTAACGCTACAGCTCACAGTTGTCTTAACATTGCTAAATATAAATCCTGCAGAATTTCGTTAGAAAAATTTTTCCCATCGTCTTTGAGATAATTATGGGATTTGTAACGAAACTTCATCTGGTCGTACGTTAAAGTTGACGCATTTAAAAAATGGATAACAATACGTCCAGTAGGTAATTCGGTACATTGAACATTTCATCCAAATGATACATTGATACTTGCACTTGCCCGGTACCAAAGTAGACTATGATATACCATGTTTTTATTTACTTATTTATTTTTATGTTTTATTTTTATTTTTTTTTATTATTTTTTTTGTGAGAAGAATTTACATGAAGTATCAGAATGAAAATTTTAAAAAAAGCAGTTGAATTACTTAAACGTGTTAATTATGCTGAAAAACTCATTTTACACCTTACAAAAAAAAAGAAAAACGTAAATTTTATAATAATAAAAATAACGATAAAGAAGGTCATTATAATAAAAAAATGAAATAAAAAATAAAATAAAAAATAAAAATAAAAACCTGAAGATAGAAGATAATATTGGCAATTTTAATAAGCATAATATACTACCTACATCACTGTAAGGTAAACGTCCCGGGTTCGAATCCAGCGGCCCTGCATTCGAACCCGACATACTTACAAATGGGATTTTTTTCAAAAACACCGGCACCCCGATGGTTGATTAACCTCGGCTGTTGCGACCCCTCGTAAAAAAATACTGTATAAAGTTATGTGTTCATATGAAAAAACCATATGTTGGACAAACTATACAATAAAAAAGTAATATACTTATATAGTATCATCTAATTATAATTTTCTTAGCTTTCTGAGAGAGAGGTTTCCTTATAGGAAATACCCTTATGATCTTATTTTCCTGCGTTTATATCAGAATTTGGGTGAAATGGGTCGTTTACCTATGCTAACTCCAAGAGAAAAAGAGATAGATAGAGAGATAATGATCGATATATGTAGTGAGAAAGAAAGATAGGATTGTGTGTGTGTCTGTGTGTCTGTGCGCGCGCGCGCGTGTGTGAATGTGTGAACGAGAGGAGCAAGAAAGATTGATAGATAGATTTTTGTTTTTTTTAATGAGGGTTCACAACAGCAGAGGGCATATAAACCCTCGAGGTGCCGGTGTTTTTGAAAAAAAGCCCATTTGTAAGTATGTCGGGTTCGAATACAGGGCCGCTGGATTCGAACCCGGGACCTTCACCTTACAGTGATTAGCGTCGTGTTAACGCTAACCGTTGCGGCCACCGACGCCCCCACTCTTTTCTTTTTTAGGTCTTTATGCGCCAAGTATTTTCTCAAATCATCTTCCCATCGTTTGGGCTGTATTCTTCTTCTCCGTATTTTTATTTTCTTTTGCCTACTGTGTGTGATATTATCAATTTTATATTGATCTTCATTCATTAGTTTCTCATCCCAGAGTAATTTTTCAATGTACCTCTTTTGAGGTATTTTCTGTAAAAATCTATTGACACAAGCTGATCCCTTAATTTGTATTTGAATTTCCTTTTTCTTTTAGTTGTCATTGTATACACACAAAACACGAACAAAAATGGTCTTAACTGTAGCAAAAATGTACGATAGTGAAATCTTCCTGAAATTGCTCAAGTGTTTTAATTGGTAATCCTCAAACCACAAAGCTACCTCCCAGGTTTTTCTGATGTAATAAATTCTCTAACTGCGTTTGCTCTTAGCAAGCCAGCAAAGATAATTGGTTGATTTTGTGGTCGTTTTGAGGTCTCTATGGACATGAAACGACCGCTAAACCGTGGTCCCTGCGTTGTCTACACCAGTGATAGCTCACCGCACAATGGATCACAAGTAAGTGAGTTTATCTAATTTACGCTTGTTTCTCATAGGAACCCATCGCGGATTATCCATATGGCACATTTTCCGTAGATAAGACCTTTTACTTTTCGCTCCTTTGCACATACTATTTCATTGCTTCACTCAAGGAAGCTTGCATAAAACTCCAGTGACTTCCATATTTCACAAAAATAGTTGCATTTTTTAGAAAAATATTGTATGAACTATTGTATTGCATCAAACTCCCTACTCAAGTCATAGTCGTAATACATAGATTTTTCATGGAGCTAGATTGTGTGTTTGAAATTATTTTATACATCTTTAAGAAACTTGTCAAGAAATTATTTTATACATCTTTAAGAAACTTGTCAAACTAATAAAGGGGTCAATGTTATTGGTCTATCGCATTCAAGATTCTCCCTTTCTCATATTTTACATACCGGCTTTTCTTTACAATATTTTAGTCTATCGGGGAATTTCCTAATCCTGTCAAAAGGATGGCTTAACATAGGTCAGAACCAATTTACAACACTTTTTTATTATTATTCTCAATTGAAATTTTATGGCGTATAGCAGGATTTAAACTCAGAACCGCTAGGGTCAGACACGGGGAACACTCCTTCATGCACATTGAAGTTTTGAGATATGCTCAATTGGTACGGTGTATTGGCAAATTTATTGTCTCGCTATATTTACATGTTGACATTACATATTCCATATCTCCTCTACCCATAGAATTTAAAAATTACGGAAGCAAGGATCTTTGATAACAGTACTGTTGAATTTTTTTCAGATACACTCGTGTTGGCATCTTGAACCGTAAAGTTGTTAGTGGCGCAAATAACATAATTTATTCAAAGGTGATTTCCTCAGAAGTGACATGGTCTCTGATACCTCCTCCAATTCAGCATAGGTATATCGTGCAATTTCTGGTCCTTAGAGAAATAAAAAGTCATTTTAAACTTGTTTCATATCTTTAAAAGACGCGCATTGGACTACTTGAGTAGTATTTTTTTCTCATAGTGTGGGCGTTCAAATGTTATACGAACCGTCCAAAATACGTTGCATAACGATGCGAGCCATTTGATTAAAATTTTTCGATTAATCTAACAGCCGTATGCTGCCCATTATTGTACGAGACGAAGTGGGCCGGATTAATTATTGGTTTAATGATCATGACACCGATTACCAAAATCGTTTTTCATTGTGAACAACTAAGTGATGCAAAGTACTTACAAATTTTTATTATAAACAGATATCCTGGGGACCAGTAGATACAAAAATGTTATGAAAGGTATATTAAAATAGGAAAACTGTGAGAAATTTCTTTTTTAAATCGTTGAAAACAATAAAACGAATGGGTATAGATAGAAGTCTATTCAACTGTCTGAGTCTGCACTCGGATTTGAATACAGCTTTGAACCCTATCTCACATCAAATAATTCTCACCAAGTATTGAAGCCGAGAAAATCCGTTTAAAAGTTTAAAAATATCGACCAACAGTCGTGAATGCAACAATCTTCTAGTGAGTCCATTTCGTTTATTCATTTTTGTTTATGCTGCATTTCAACCTCTTCGTCGAAGATGATTTATAGTAGAAACCAAATAACCAACCGCTATGAATTTGCGATTCATCAATTTCCTTAATGTTACTTACCTCTTGAGGTCTGCTGTGTAATGAACCTTTTTGGTGTATCCACCTTTGTTTGTTGAGTGAGAGAGTGAGAGAGAGTGGCTGAGAGAGCTGCCTTGGTTAGGAATAATCAACTTAATTAATTTATATTTAATTTGAACTATTAATTTCCCCATAATATTTTATCTTAAAATATGAAATGAAGTTTAATATAGACTAGTGCATTAATACATCAAGGGCCACTAGAAAATCAACAGTAAATTTCGATTTCTAATGTTGTACCTGTATTCCCAAGCCTAACTTGCTAATGAAGATAAAATTTCTTAAGTGTTGACTTTCAAATTTCTATCAACGGTTGGGCTAGCTACACGATTTATTTACATATACAACCGGCAACTTACATTTTGTATATATGGCCTACTGATTATCGGGCTTTATCTTTAAATAAAAAAAGAAAAGAAAAGAAAACCATTAGTAGGTTTGTCTAACAACTATCACGCCACATGAACAGTTCGATCGACAAAAGTACAGGTGAGACCGCAAACCACGATCTCAAGAACGCGACGATATCCGGGAATAACGACGAAGTTTTATTGACCAGACAATCAAATTAAAAATATTCAATACGGTCACCAGGGCGGTTCGTCAACTGGGGACGAATAGTGCCTGAACCGAGAGATCGACCTCCAAAGTACAACGGGGCGCAAACACTGATTTGAATGCTGGGCCTCAAGATTCGAACCAGGGGAGAAATTACGATTGTTAGAATGAAATTATCAATTCGGCAGTAAAGAGTTGGGGGCCAGCTGTCAGGATAATGAATAAATAAATGGCCTGGTATACATGCTACGACTTATCATTTTAATTAGTTTCAAGGATCCGTTTTGATAAAGGAGGTGCGTGTGGAACACCAGTGTGAGGATCTTGATGTGTGCAGATAACCGACAGCAGTTCCTTGGTAAACCTCCCATTTGAATACGTATTATAACCGCACTTCGTATTTATTTACCATCTAATTCAAACAAATGTCCACGTAACTTTAGATCGTATGTATTTATAAATGTAAGATTATAATAAAATATACAATGATTGCTGCGATTGTATTCCAATTCAGATATTTATTCTCACTATAGGCAAACGGCCATAGCCACGTTAAACAGGAAATCCATTCATCACGATTTAACCATTTACACAAACATATCTAACGAATAAAAAAACTTGCTGATTTTACTCTTCCAGTCCACCAGTCTTATCAATTCATGCAGAAACACAAAGAAAGTACGCAAAAATAAGACTAGGATAAAAAAAAGAAAAATATAGCTGAGTACAAAAGATTAGTATTTGAACCCCTTGGAAAAAAGACATTTAAAAACAATCACCTGGGCTGGAGATTCCCCAAAAACCTTTGATCATAACAAAAAAACAATTGTCCTTATGAACACGAAAATGGCTTTCAACACTGTTTGCATGGATGATATATAGTTAAGACGATTTTCGAAATTATATAATCTACCTACTCGAATGAAGTTGTAATGTAGTACAAATTATAAAAAAATATACATATATATATATAACCAAAATTGTGCATTCATATGACCACAAAACATTCCAAATCTTTTCGTTCTATTTTGTCCTGAATACCCCTCTATTCTTTTTCTCTCCCCATTTTGAAAGACGGCTCGTTCGTGACTACATTTGAGAAAATGTAAAATAAAAATGATATTCATTCATTCCCTCTCTCACNGTAGCAATTCACCCTGTATATATATATATATATATATATATATACAATCTTTCTAATTTAATATCTTTATTGCTCTTTCACTCTTTCTCCCTCTCATTCTCTCTCTCACTCTCTCTTTCATTATCTCTCTAAATTATATCTCCATTATTTTTTATTTTTCTAAATTTCTTGAATTCCAAATTTAAGTCCTGTCAGCTTGAGAGTTCC
This sequence comes from Cimex lectularius, assembly GCF_000648675.2. Classification (NCBI taxonomy): domain Eukaryota; kingdom Metazoa; phylum Arthropoda; class Insecta; order Hemiptera; family Cimicidae; genus Cimex; species Cimex lectularius. The sequence goes on along the minus strand of NW_019392753.1, from coordinate 590,868 downwards.
GTTAAACGACAGGTATACAAAACCGACTCATATCTCAAACGGGTGTTCGCTCGGCGGAGGACGTATCAACTCTCGTGGTTTTCACGTTTCAATGTCAATATTTTTGAGTAATTGGTAAAACACTTATAGTTTGGTCCTAATGACTGATCGTCTTTACATATAAAGTTATTTTGTCCACAAGAATATTGATTTTTGGTTAGGGTAGAACGGTAAATAAGTCTTCCCATATGAAATAACTATTTTGTCTTTTTCTTGTACCTAAAAATACAAAACAAAATTCATATTAGATTACTGTATTTTTTTATTATATTAGGTACATAATTCGCCCGTTTCACACAAATATTATTGTAAATTATTAATGTGACATTGTCTTTTTGCTTTTCTACTAAATTTAGGTTACACGCAAAAGCAGACGGATCGACTGTTAATAGAATTGGGAGGATGAATTAAGTTGTGAGGGAGTATACAAAACAAACTTTATGACTTGCCTGATGGGGTGGGCAAAGTTTCGGCCGCAGCCGTGGCTTTGACGTTTACCTACGCGAAAGTCACACCAATCAAAAGCAGGGGAAAAATAAATGAAAGAAAACATTCGGAGTTGACAGCCAGGGGATTGGCGGCGTTTAGCTGTTCCTATTGCACCCTTCGCCTATCGGAGACTCCGCCGGCCTCCACGGCACAAGACGTGAATTCATGAATAGCTCGGAAACATCCCATAATGTCTATGTAGCCAAGAGCGGCATCTCCCACCTTTTGATCCCAACCCTCACGACCCAGAAAATATAGCAATATTACATCCAAAAGAGCCAATATTTGTGTTTTGACGTTAGCTCCTTCTGACCGAAATTAATCGGCCACCGGGTAGTTATGGAAAAACCTCCGCTGTTTGCAATACATTTCTTATCTAATAAACATAAAACAAGATAGCGCAAGATAAATAATAGATCAACAAAGTAGAATTATAAACATTTATATAACTGGGTGGCATTTCGAGAGAATTTAGTTAATCCGAAGATTCAGCCTGGATTTAACTTGAGGCATTTGTACGATATTAAAACGATGTTGTTTAAAACAACATTAACTAATGTAAATGAATTAACCTATTTATCTCAACCGTAATTTATTATTCTAATTCAGGACTATTTACTCGAAATTTTAAGCACCACAGTTTTTGACGATAGCTAAAATTTGTCATATTTTATTTTATCTTTATGCTAAAAGATGATCGGAGGCGTGGGTGGCTGCAACAGTTTAGGCGTTGACTCGGCGCTCATCTCTATACGTTAAAAATCCCGCGTTCGAATCCAGCTGCCTTGCACTTGAACTCGACATACTTACAAATGGACTTTTTTTTTAAACACTGGCGCTGCGAGGGTTCGTATAATCTCGTGGTTGAATACACTCGTTAAAAAAAGTAATTAATTAATTTAAAAAAAAGATGATCAGGGTTAACGCCAGAATCAGAACACTCAATCTTTTAGACGAACATTGAATGAATTCAATGAATACGCCCTGTATAGCAATTATGAACAAAACCGTAAGTTTCAAAATTGTGAGAAGATGTATACTCTAATGTAAACATTTTTCATTTATGATTAATAATTGGACTTTCTATATTTTTCTCCTTTAACTACAGAAAACATGTTATAAATAAATTGTATACTGTATAGGCATAAATTTGGTAAATCCAAGAACGGCCTGGAGAGACAAAAAGGTGCCACTTTTTTGCTATCTTCCTTCCAATTCTTCAGCAAGACATCGCAACTATAATAAGAATAATATAGTCATCACAGTAAGATAAAGGTCCCGGGTTCGAATACAGCGGCCCTGTATTCGAACCCGACATACTTACAAATGGGCTTTTTTTTCAAAAACACCGGCACCCTGAGGGTTTATATGACCTCTGCTGTTGCGAACCCTCATTAAAAAAAAACAATTTCTCATTTCGGGAGACGAAGTTATAGATTAAGTGCATCGTTATTTCCTATGGAATCATGCTGAAATTTTTAGGGGAAAATGTGATTTGTTCTAATTTGTTTTGTTTGTTAACAACGGGGCTAAATTATTAAATTCTCTTTATAGTTTTATGTATCGGCTTGTGTAAAAGAACAAAACGGTCCTGAATTATCGAATATTATTGGGAAGATCGACTAAATGAACAATAAATTTTTGTGCATGAGTGAATTATACATTTTACGCTATTGTGTACCGCAATACATAGCGCTTAAAGCGATAACCAACGTTTAAAAAAAAGTGTGTTTTAAATATAAAACGTAGGTACTTACTAACTTTAAATTGCTTTTGCTTGGGAATAGACACACAGGCGTCAATATATATATTATAAATTGCTAAGAAGTCCAAACGTTTAAACCGTTATTAACAGAAACTTATCCTTTACAAGTACAGGATAAGTTACGATATAATCCTGAGATACTGTACTTGGGTGCGGTGGGTAAACTGGCCCCACCCTTATTTTTGGATATTTATCATTGATTACATACACTTCTTCCCGATATATTCCTCGTTTTTTATAATATTCCTCTTTGCATGAAACGAGAATTTTTACACATTTGTCGAAATATAACCAACACTTTTTGTTTTGATGGAATAATAAAATACTAAATTGTTCCACAAAATCGGTTGAACATTAATATCGGCGGAAATAAGGTGACGTCAGGCAATTATTAAATCAATATGAAAAAAATAGGACAAAAAAGTGTGTGGTGATTAGGGACCGTTAGTCGATGATTATTCCGAAATCGTGAGAAGCGTCTGATGTGATGTAGGTTTTGGAAAAGCATTTTCTTTATCGTGCCAACGTTTCTATCTTTATTGAGATCATCTTCAGGGCCTGGGATTTACAAACATTGTTTAAATTTAACAAATACATGTAGGATTTGTAAAAAGTGAATTTATACAATGCAAAAAAATATTTTTTATATTCAATCAAAGTATTTCTACTCACTCTAAGTTTTTGTCTTCTGTGTAATTGTGCCATTCTTGCGTGCCGTGTTGAGAGGGCCAGTGAGATATTGCTTTTATGTTTATATACGTTGCATTTTGGAGGGGTGCGGAAGGAAGTCGGTATAGAAAAGACATTTTTGTATAAGGAGTCGGTTTCTTTGAGGTGAAAAGAGCCGACGATGGGAAAAAACGTTGGTAATGGTTCGGCCAGATTATCCATTCAGGATTAAATAGACGGGGATAATTAGAAAAAGGAAAGCTAAATTGTTGAAAAATTAGATTATGTAAAAATGTTTGATGTGTGGATTGTGATGTATGTTTTATATGTTATATTATATGTTTTGTGTTATATTATATGTGATGTGTTATCGATATTGAATTTGATTAATGATATTGGCGTAGCTGCGACTGAGTTTACATGTGTTTGTTCTGTAATTGATGCTGTGTTTATCTCTGTTGATGTAAACATTTCTAAAAAGTTACGTTTATGTTTGTTTTGTTCTGTGTGAAATATTTTTGGATTGTTAAATTTAAACAATTTATTAAGTATTAAGTACAAGTATTAAGTACAAATCTAAAGTATTTGTTAAATTTAAACAATGTTTGTAAATCCCAGGCCCTGAAGATGATCTCAATAAAGATCCAAACGTTGGCACGATAAAGAAAATGTTTTTCTGAAACCTACATCACAGCAGACCGCATCTCACGATTTACGAATAATTATGATAAAAAGGATTAATTAATTAATAATATTAATCTTTGTAAGATTCCATCTTGTTGTCCCGCCTAAGAAAAAGTGTGTTATCTTCGTACAGGCGTGCTTGACAAAAAACATTTCCGAAAAGGGTTAAAAAATTAGAGCAATTTCCAAGATCGAATTTTTGAGTTTTATTCTAACAATAAACACCAAAACAAGAAGGTCCATAGGATATATTTTAATGCGTAAAAAAATTAGTTGTCACCAGAACTAAACATTACTTGTGTCTGTCTTTCTCTCTCTTTCTCACTCTCTCTCTCTCTCACTTTCTCTCTCTCTCTCTCTCTCTCTCTCTCTCGCTCTCACTCTCTCCCTCTCTTTCTTTTAAAATCGTATTATATGTATATTTTTTTACGCTGAAACGAAGAGAGAGAGAGAGAGAGAGAGAGAGAGAGAGAGAGTGAGAGTGAGAGAGAGAGAGAGAAAGAGAGAGAGAGAGAGTGAGGGAGAGCCAACGATATGCCTGTTCTAAGTCCATTTAAAAGCTGGATGGTTTTAATCGTTTATAATTATTCATTCATTGGGCAAAACAACATGGAACTGACCTAAACCATATCATTACATCATTTAACATGGTAGGGTAGTCAAGTCGAAACGAATAGCGGTGTAGTCACATTGTTAGCCGTTAGGAAGTCGGTAGCATACTTGGCGGTTATGAATTTAACAGCTGTTTTTTGTTGACACGTAATTTTATGTTTTAATATTAAATCAGACTGTTTACGCCCTTTGAACTCTGGACCGAGTCCTAGTATCGCGGTCGGCGAATCAACTTAATTCATTGCCCAGTTCGTTGATCAGTAAGCCCGATCAAATCGTAATTTCAGCAGATCGTCCATAGCAGAGATAAAATATTTAATTTTATTTAATCTCTCGCGATCGTCGTGGCGAATCCACCCTTTGAAGCGCTCGCTCTATTATGCCGAGACGTGGTAAGGGTTTTCCATTCCTTATCCCATCATCGTTCAACACTCTTTTCAGTTTCATTATAAAGCTATACCCCTCGTATTGATACTGAGCAGCAGCAGAAGGTAAGTTTATTTTCATTTTCATTCCCTATTTTACATTTAGCTCTTACAGCCCATTAAGACCACGCAACACAGACCAATATATTTTTTGTTCATTTCTGACCTATCCTTATACTGTCATTCATAGTGAATACATCCACCTATAAAGTAGTAGGAAGTTAGCTGTTAGGATACAAGTTAGGTATGTCGGCACGAATTGAAACGTGTTAATTGTTGTTTTCGAGTGCATAGAAAGCTTTTCGAATGAAAGAGTTGATTAATTTTCCCTTTTTACTAAATTCTGTAATCTTACAATTTAACACAAAACAAATCCATAAAAAACAACAACAAGCCTCCAAGGACTGGTGTAGCTTTATTTTTGGTTCTACCAGTCGCAACTAAAAAATAAATAAATATTATGTCAATAATTATTTGAATATGATAAGGTATATAAGTTATAACACATAATAAAACAGATTTAGATAACAATAAATGTGACAATAAGTAAATGAGAAATGAAAAAAATTGTTGTAAAAAAGAACATGTATATTAACAGTACACCGATGGTTAAAAACAATACGTAATAGCCCAGTAGAATAAGTATAAAAGTGAGAGACAATAGTATAAATAGATAAAAACTACTAAAGTTATGCTTTCAAAAAGAAGACGAAGTAGATATCACGTTTTTCTTATTATAGTAATTTAAAAGTTTTTATTAAAATGAATGTTATATAAATAGTTTGTATAAAATATACACATTGGGTTTTATTATGTAGATTGATGAGGAGATGCTGATGTACCCGACATAGATTAAAAAAATCAATAAAAGAAAACAAGTTTTATGGTTGTCTAGTCCTGAAAAGAAATATATAAAGTCAACAACCGAAAGAAGAATAAAAAATAGATTTAGCCTACCAGCTAGGTTGTAAAATATCAGGACTCTAATGTACAAGTTAAAGAGAAAAATCGTAATTCATTTGACATAATTTTCTTCTGACTATTTATTTGCATTCTCCCTTTTTCAAAACTTAACTTTGCTTATGCGGTTCCCTGTTCAGCTTTTAAACATTAACAACTCTTGCAGTGAGGGAACTACAAGATTGGTTCAACGAAACAAGGTTGTTGGACGTCATCAGAGGTGCATGTTTTGCCGTGATATGTGCTGCCGACCGATGTTTTTGATAGGGAGTTACATTGCGACTGACAATGCGTTGAAGGAACATTAATTAATATGAACACGTAACATAAAACCCGACGGACATATTAAATTGGGGTCTTTTCGGTAAAAGATTTTAAGGGGAAACTCATTATATCGTATTTTTTTATAATTTTGATGTTGGTTAAATGATTCAAAAATATAGTAGAAATATTAATATCGGCTTAGTACGGGGTTAACTGATATAATTTGAGATGAATCCTTAATGACTCCCTTAGGGCTTGTCATGACACTAAAGCCTTGAAATTTCAGGTCTACCTTGGAAAAATATCCAGCAGCTTTGGTCTGTTAGAACGAAGGAAAACCTTGCTCCGAATCATATATCTAGAACAATTTCCATGCTCAGCAACTTCCACTCTGCGTCATCAACATCAACCCTTGTGATTTTTATCTAAGGGGCCGTTTGGAGGCGAAGCCGCCCCTCGGCGACCTATTTTCGTGGAGGAAGTTCTGAATAACATCAAGGGATTTACTATCCCCGCTGCCGTTGCTCCCGGGGCCGCCGGCCTACCAACAAAGAGCACATATCAAAACTCGATTTTTAGAACTACCAGGACTTTATTGATGAAAGAAAAAATAAGTCTGGGCCCAGTGATAGACGAAATAGACATTCTCGCGGCACCGAGACGGCCAAAAATATTATATGTTTACATTCAAAGACAGAAAAAAAACGGACACTCATATTTTGTTGTTTATTTCAAACTATATGCATTTTTATCGTTATTAATTACAACACACTTATTTCAGTGTAATCCAAATTAAATGATATTAGAAATTGATGAGTTTTAGAAAAAATTATTTAATTATTTTAGTGGTTTGAAAGAAAATTCACCAAAACACAGAAAAATCATTTAGTGATAGATTAAAATTTATCTAAAAATTTATTTCCTGTTTTTTCTCTATTATCTTCTTGGGCCACGCGGAGAGCCTTAAGTCTCCCAGGAGGCGGTGAAAGATGTCTTACTCGTTTCTATATCATGTCTCATAAGCGTTCTATCGGATTCATGTCAAGAGAACGTGCTGGTCAATTCATCGAGCTAATCCAACATCCTCCAAGTATGGGTGGCAACTCGAGCTAAATGCGGTCGAGCATTATCATGCATTAATACCAAGTTGTCCCTAATAAATAGAGCGAATTAGACTACAGCTATCAGAAGAACTTCCTCAATTTACCTTAGCGGAGTCCAAGATCTATTTTGTATGATAATCGGTTCGGTATGTGCATGGACGATTGATTTCACCCCATACCATAACTATCTTTTAAAAGCCTGTGGCTCACGCATCGCACATGAAGCAAAGCGTTCTCCACGTCTTTTCCACACAGGGCTCGGGTCATCTGAATGCCACAAATCAAACCGATAATCATTTGTGAAGAGAACAGCACCCCATTTTTACGGTTCAAGCAAGATGCTGATTTGGGAATAGTCGCCTTTCGACTCGATGCCTCTCCAGTAACAGAGAAACTGATGCACGACATCTAGAGACAAGGCTATTCTCACGAAGGCTTCTGATGACTGCTTTAGAAGAGCACGATGGAGTTGGCTACTATCGAGAATAGTATAATTCATACATCGCGGTCGACTACTTCCTTCTCTTCGATCGATACTTCCGCTGGCCCTAAACCGCTGAAGACCATAGTGGATGGTAGTGTGCGGCACATCCCGAACATGGGGATTAACTATGTCCGTCGTTGGCCAAAGCATCTACCCGGGCAAAATCTTATTTTTACTCAATTTTAGTGTTTCATCAAAGAAAACTATTTTTAAAAAAGATTTACTCACTCAACAAATTGGCAATGGAAAGGTGAAATTAAACTGATTGTCTTTAATGTACAGAAATTAAAAAGATTCGTACCACTGTATAAACATAAACAGCAGGATATTTGTGTTATGTTTACGTTTTCAGTCGATTATTAATCTTTACACCTAGTTACGATAGAAATAAATAAATAAAAGAGTCCATTTTTGTTTCTTTGAATGTATTTATTAAGACAAATTTACCTTTATATAGAATTTTTTCTAAAAAAAAAAAGATTAAATATTTATTACTTACGTTCCGAATGACCATTAAGTGACAATTAAGTACACACCAACAGAACTGATAATCTAATTTGCATAATCAATCAATGCAATTGTGTAGAATTTCAAATAACGTTTGATTAAATTATCTTAAACGATAAAAATTACTCATTTTATCAGATAAAATAAGCGACGGAATTAAATAATGAATATTTATTATATGCAAAGGACGAGTTCAATTAAAGCACTTTATTACACTCCAGAGGATAAAGCGAGGTGGTTTGTGACCGACATTTTCTTTACAAAGCTATCGCGTAGAATACGACAAAAATTCCATTTGTAATAATTACTGATCGTTTGTTTAAGTGAATAATGAATATTAATTTATTTACCCAAATATTTTAAAGATTAATAAAAAAATAATTAAATAAACACGAAAATCATGGCAGTCAAGAGTCACAACGAATGGGAAATCTTTCAATCCTGTAATAATAATAAAGTGGGAAGTTTATGGGCCGACAAACAGCTGAGGTCATCGCCGGCCCTCTGCGTGTTTCCTTCTTTTCCTCTTCTTTCGCGCTATTTTGTTTTAAAATGCAGCCTACAATCCTGTATAATTCCTTCTTTTTTTTTCAAAGCTAAATTTATTCATGTTGATTATCCAACGTTGATTTGTCTGCCTTATCCACAATGACAGGTGTGTTACAGACAACTGACATGAAGAGAAAAAAATCCTTTCATTTAAAAACATTCACCGCCGACAATGTCATGTCTTGGCCTGTCGATTTTTCAACTCGTTGGGGTTTTATCCAATACGGTGAAACCATGTTTTTGGACCCTTCTTAACATAAATAATTTACATGAAATAATTATTCAAATAAGATGTGACTACGCAAATGATCAATTTTTGTAAATCGAACAAATCTATTATTGTAATAAATTCTGTACAAAAGCAAGATACAGTGATGGCCATAGCCGAGACACTTACACATCCACACCGACACTTACTTTGGGGCCAAAATCCGAATATGTGTTTAGAGAAAAGTTGCTCCATGTGCCCCATCTAACTGAAGGGTGCAATTCTTTGGCACCATATACAGAGCGTGAAGAAGCCACTCGTTACGAGAATCGTGCTTGAGAATATTAGTAGTATTGGTTCCCTGTTCCAATTCTTGGAGAAAAAGGGTTGTTTTACTGTATATAGTAAGGCTTTGTGTCCTTAGTGTGTGTTGAGAATAAATGTATTTATTAGCGCACACGGTTATTGTGAAGAGGGCCGATGCAGGAATATTGAAGACCCATCGAATCAAGGTTATTTGCATAATATGTTTAGAGGATAATGGAAGAATATCTTAATTGAAGCAGACGAAGTACTCCTCCACCCTAATTGCGAGAATGGTATGTAAACATGAAAAAATGCTTTAAGAGTGACAGAGAGTGTGAATGGATTTGGGTTTATAAACTGATAGTGTTGGGTGCGGAAATAACCTAGCTGCTGTCTGCACCCGGATCCCAGCAAAAAATACAACGATTGTCTCTTAATAATATGATTATATAATATACATTATATATTATGTACAAACCAAAATATTTTATACTGTCACAAGATTGTGGTGTAGCGACCCAAAAGTAAACATTTGTAGTAGTGACCCTGGCTATCCTGGGTCTTTCCTACGAGTTTTGTAATTTTCAGTGATTCAGTACATGCGTCGTCTCTTGCATTCTTCCATTTCATGGATCTTATCTTTCGTTATCCTATGATATCCAGCCACAGTAAATATACAAGGAGAACTGAATATGAACCCCGGCTGCTGGGACCCTAGACCACGAAGGTGACCGCCCGCAGCCGAAGGGGACAGGTGCCTCTAAACATCGTAAAATACATTTAAATAGTAAATTTTAAAAATCGTTTAATTATTTTCCGTCATATTAATTCGTCGCATTGAATTAAATCTATAAATTAAGAGGATAGTGCTCGTTTATCCGACCAGAAATGCATTCTTAATTTTGCTTTGATTAAACTGCAACCTTCTTTGCTAAGAATAAAGCTGGTCCCATGAGATTCTGAACTTACTATCATTGTCCTGGTGTATAGATCTTGAAGCTACAATTTGCCAAAACTAAAACTACCTTCCAAACATAAAAAGCGTCTTTTAACTGCATACTGCAAGAGAAATCGGTATGTAACTTTATTTATGTAAATTTGAAGGCAAGGAAAAATATTTTATTTCCATCAGAAAATCGCTTCACCTGAAAAGGTTAATTTTTTCCCTTTTCGGTACACTTCCCTCAAAAACTCTTCATCGTATACATATGAACGTTATTTCATTTATAGTCATTATAAAGGAATAATAGGCAAATAAGCATAGCCAGTAATTATATTATAAAAAACTCAGGAGCTGCAGAAAAATAGTTTTGTATTAAAAAGGGTGTAATATTTTTTCACAAATTTAGTTTGTTGCCAAAAAATTCAACAATTCAATATTTCCAAAAAAACCTTTGTTACATATATGTAGTACACTAACAGTAGTAAAACTGAAAATGACAGATTGTAATAAGCAAAATAGAATTTGAGATAATAATAACAGACAAAAGGCAAGTTTTGGCCTCAATTTGAACGCTTAAATGAAATAGAAAACTTACTAAAATAAAGCGAAATTTCAAAATTTGATGCTCAATCGAAAAGTAAAGACTTGTGAAAAATAAATTTATCAAAACTAAAATCTATTCAGTATAAGTGAATTTAAACAAAAATACAGGAAAAAGCCGATGTTCATCGGAAAAACGGTCTCTAACGTTTTAAACCATAAAATTACAAATATCCCTATCAAACAAAATTAATTCAAATATCATGGAAGAATATAACGTGGGACATATGTAATCAACTTTAATGAATTTTGAGAGACTCAGAAAGCAACTTTGCCCATACTCTCGAAAAGGTAGAAGAAAATAATATGGAATAATACGGTTCAGAAATGAAATATAAACTTCTCTCATGTGTTGCATAAAAAATTAAAATGATTCTCATTACCTGAGCTCAACCTGCATATATTCAGAAACTGCACGCAATAGTAGGTGGATTTTAATAATAGAGGGGACCTTCTGGTTTTAAATTATAACCTTTTTAAAAATGAAACTGTTGCTCACTTTTTAACCGGGGCGAAAGGATATATTTCACACACACACACACACACACACACACACACACACACAGGATTGTTAAAT